>NW_021637473.1:0-42678 GCF_004799145.2 Neltuma alba
AGTTATTTCTGCCTTTAATTTTTTTCCTTTTTATACCCTTTATGCATTTCATCAATGACCTAAAAGAACTTTGATGTGAAAGTTTGAATGTGGTATAAATAAAATGATGGCAATGCTACTGCACCATTAAAAACTCTCGTTAATAGCTATAGACAGAAGATGCGGGATTGTGGGCATCACTTTATATGCAATTTTTTTTTTCTTTCCAAATTTCATGTTTCGACACAATTTAAAATATTGTGTGACAATTCAGATCACAAGAAACATACCCTCAATATTTACTATGATCACTTTAGGTAAGTCCTTAACCTGTGCATGACGCTTAATTATTGATTAAAAAATGACGGTCTAACATAATATACGAAAGATATTAAACAGTCTTATTTTGAGTTTTGTCCATGGAAAACATGCAACTATGTAACATTAGGGAGAAAGATGAATGAAAGAACACATACTCGAGTAGTAACTTGACGTGCCAGAAGTTTGCTTTCTTGAGATATATAATCCATAGGCGTCCAACTCCTCTTACCGGGTGGAATAAGATTCTCATCCCATGTAACAAAATAGAGGTCCCCATCAAGGTCACTTCCAGAAGCTTCGTTTGTATGGGGTCTATCACCCTTTTGAGGAAAAACAAGGCAATCATGTAAGTGATGTAAACCAGGAGCATCAACTGCTTCCAAAATTCTTACGTCTCCAGGGTGAAGACAAGGATTTTTAGCTATAACCACCAAACCTTTAACTACTTGTAGATTCTTTGTCTCTTTGAATCTTGAGCCATGTTTTGCAAAACAATTTTCAAGAGAAGGGGTAGAGACTTGAATGAAGCACTGTCCTTGTTCAAGCACACCCTCCTCATCTAACACGCCCATTAACCATCGCCCAGATGAAACAAAGATCCTGGCCTTTTCTCTAAGGCCCCAAAGCTGTGCAGCACGTACAGATGTTAATATGCCTCTAAGATGAGGTTCCAATTCAGGGCTAAAACCAACACTCAACATTATTGCCGCAGCATTTCCATGCTCAGCACAAGACTTCGTAAGAACATCAAAAGCCACATCTGCATCCACAAGCATTTTTTTTAACTTCGAAACCATAGCCTCCTGCATGTTCCAAAATACTTCATCGGGCACATTCAGTGCTGAAAGCAATGTCACGATTTGCCTATTAAGGAAACCAGATTGAAACCTAGTCCAAGAGCAGATCTCCAAAGTGGTGTGGGTGGATTCAAATTTGTTCATACTTGGTCTTAATAAAAGTTGGACCCCATCCTCTCTAGCTGGCCAACAGGCTACAACCCCTTTAAAACCAGCATATCTGATCTGGTATGCAGAGGGCACATCATCCAATTTCAATTTCTCAGCTACTGCTCTTGCAAGATCAGGTCTAATAATACCGATTCCATCAGAGAAATCATAATTATTCCTCTTGATATCAGGTATTGAATCATGTGCTGCAACCTCCACAGTTGCATATGTAGATGAGAAGCACTGTCCCATCCTCGCAGCACATTTGGCAACATTCTTGTGATTAAACCTCCCCATCCAATCTCTTATGCGATCGCAAGTTATGCTCTTTTCTTCTGCAAAAAACCATGCAGAACGGTCTCGTAGTTGATTGGATGAGAAGGCCAAAAATGAATATTTTCGGCCACACAAGTGAAAACCCTTTTCCAAAATTGTCTTCACCCTTCTATATATATTAGTCTTTTGCGGGAAGGGGTTTGAGGTGATCTCCTTCACTATTGGAGGAACATAGTAGTTTAGACCAGATGCATTGATTGTCTGCATGCCTTCATCCATAAATGTGACTCTCAAGAACCGATCTGCAACTTCTTTGAATTTCCTGAGAACCCTATTGGACATTTCAACTTCAGGTGGTAGGCAATATGCTTTGGTTGGAGTGATGATGAGTCTATGAACCTCTGCAATATCATCTGACTGTTTAGAGATTTGGTAAAGCTTTGGATTTCTAAGCAACCACTCTTGCACCATTTTAAGCCTCTTGGCTGCATCAAATATGGGGCGCTTGTAAGAATACAAGTGCTTGAGTGCAGCCACATTGACCTCCTTAGGCTGTTTTCTCAACAGCTCAAAAAAGCCATCCGACAACCTGTGTTGATTGAATATGCCTTTGTGCAAAATTGCATTAATCAAAAACATAATGTCAAAGGTGATGCCTTTCTGGAAATGAATACTGAAGAAATGATCTGACAAGGGCACCCCATAAAACGGTTCATTCATTATTCTAATAGGCCGATTAAGTGAAATCTCCTGGACTCTTTGGCCTTTTAGATACTCCATGGTCTTCAGCAATTTCATACGATACCTTACTGGCATAGAAATTCTGTAAAAACTACACCGGCCAAGGGCCTTACTAGGAGTAAAATCTGTGGTTCTGATCCACGGATCATCATCATCTAGCAAAACATGTGTAGCTGACTCTTCAATGTCATCATCTGCAGTTCTGTACCAAACCAATGGTGACGAAGCCAGCTGTAATAAGATAACTAAAGATGCAGATGACGTATCATCATATCTCTTGATTTCATGTATATCTCTGACCAAGAATCCCACCTGAAAGTTGCACTTGATCACTGCTTTTTTCTCCATACCTTTAAAAGAGAAAACAACATCTTTGTTGAAACATATTTTGCATGTGGCATCAAATGGATCTACCAGAAAGTTGACCCCTTTATCAGGTCCTCTCCAGGCAACATAAAAGTTCTCTGGGTCAACCAAACTCCCGATTTCAACACGTACATCAGATAACTTAAAAGGAGTTGTGGTTCTCCTCCTTAGGTTTAAGAAGTATGGATTTTCAGGTCCCAAGCTAACCTTTAAATTTTGATTCTGCCAAAATAGATCACAGCGGCCAGCAGCATTGTATGCCTCAGTTACATATTCAGGTAATCCAAAATGCACAAATGCATGAGGTACCACCTTCTTATAGTCATCTGTTCTTTCAATATTTGTTGTTTCAGTGATCCTGAAATCTGGATAAGACTCTGGAGGGGTCGAAGAAGTTTTCAGCCGACACCTATCTACAAGTCCAATTTTCTCTTCCAAGTATGACACAAGATCTTTTGCTTTGATCTGACCATCAAATCCACCAATGCTAACTTGAGTAACTATACTTTCTTTTTCTCTACCTTCTAGCTCCATTTTTGGGGTAGTCTGCAGAACATATATCGCGCATTTTTGTCAGTTAAATTAGTATTTGAAGTTGCCACCCAAAACAAATAGCAGGGAAGAAAGGGGGCGTGCGAAGCTATATTTCTAATAAGCTTGTTTACTAAAAGTAACATTCTTGCAGTCCCAATTATTAGACTATTGAAAAAACGCATAAACAAGATTTCTGAATGCGTGATGGAGAAGGAAGATGATGGTTTTACGCACGTAATTTATAAAGAAGTAATCAATACACAATCCACCAAATATAGTAAGATCGACAACAACTATTAGACAGTGAAAGAGATATGGACAAGCACATCCACCAAAAAGATAAATAAATAAATAAGTAAATCAATTAAATTTTGTACAAACTTTTTGCTCTAAAATTTTTTTTAATACACAACGTTTTCTCAAATAACAATTTAACGCTTCCAGTTCTGCAGACTGATTTTCCATGGCACAGTTATTAAAGTGAACAAGGAAACATGTTCGGAGAGAATCATGACGTGTTGCAAATCGAAACGCCCTCCTTTCTTTCCTCACTCCAAAACACAAGCTTATAATAACCAAACTAGTCAATAATAGCAACTGAAGGCCAACATTTGAGAACAATTTTCTACGTTTGTTAAGCACAGAGACTTGATTTTAATAAGGAACAACATCTAGGGTATATTCATACGTTCATATAGGTTCCCCTAAAGGTCCCAAACCAAAGGATATATGAGCACTTATAAAATCTGGAAGCAATATCTTTATTACCTACTCCACTTACTCCTCCCACAAGGCCGAAAAAAGAGATGGAAAAAAGTCCATGAAAACAGAAGAAAAATATTCTTACCACCATAGTATGAGGTGCAAAGGTAATGGCAATACACTCGATCCTGGCGAAAGCTATTAATTTAAGCGCACAGTCTCCGCACTTTCCTCGGATGCAAGCTGATTTCCAACCTGCATACATTGATCGAAGTATACAAATCACATCTTACAGCACGCAAGAATCTCGAATTCGACCGATCATCGGTAACAAAACTAAGACTCAACCAAACAAAAGCCAAAACAAAAGACACCATCCTATGCAAATCAAGCCATACTCACAGCTAGAGTTAGAGACCCCAAAATTTATAAATTATACACGCCAGATAACATCGCAGAACCAATCCTCCAACACCCATTGATAAGAATTTTAGTTGAAAAGCACGATGGATTCACATTGTGCAAGAAAATGAGAAGAGAAACAGAGAAACCAACCTTCGGATTCAGTTACCAGCTAACACGAAATTGGGGAGCGCGAAGGAAGTGCCAGTCTAAGTAGTGGTAGTAAGCGAAGGATTTAACGATGGGGCTAGTGCCTATTCACTAAACTTCCCCACTAAGTTCACGGAAAGTATTGCGTCTGTTAGTTTACTATCTGTGATGCTCTGCTCCGCTTGCGTTTTTCCGCTTTGCAATGCTCAGTACGATACAAAACGTTAGGTGTGTGAGTGTGAGCCTACTCTTTTCCCTTTTTCAATATTCCTTTCTTCTCGAGGAAGGGGTTGAAGGACCCAGCGAGACAAAGCAACAACATCCAATGGGGGGGCCGGTTTTTTTTTTTTTTTTGGGGGGGGGGGGGACCAATCATCACATTAGCTGGACTTCTGCCTTTTTTTTTCCAGCTTAAATTCTTTAATCCTTTAATTTCCGTATCCAAAACTAGCCGTGGACAGAAACAAAATCATGACTTTAAAATACTTTTATAATGTATAAAAAGCTAAAATATATATACAATGCTTTAATTTAGTCATTTAACTTAAAATATATACTTTTAGTTCTTTAACCGTAAATTTTTTAAAAAAGTGATGATATTAAGATTTTAAATGTTGATAAAACATTCTCAAATGCAAACATATTAAGTTTAATTTTCAGAAAAATTCATAATTGTTACAAAAAAATCATTATTAAAGCCTAATGATTTTAGGATTAAAGGACCAAATGTATGCTTTTTAAAGTTAAAAACCAAATTGAAATTTTATACAAAGTTAAAAGACTAAATGTATATTTTAACCTATACAAAATAACTATGTAAAAAAATTTATTCGATTTGTAAAAAAATGATTTTAAAAAATCATTTTGGGGTTGTCCAAATACCTTATAGCAGAAACAAAACAAATAAAAATACAGGGCTATAATGAGATTTTGGATAAAAGTACTTTTTAAAAAGATTTTTTTTTTTTTACAAATTGAGATAAATTTTCACATATTTATTTTATATATTGTAAAATTATTTTTAAAATTACGGTTTAGTCTCGCGACAAATACTTCCTAAGATCAATCACTATTAAACACAATTTGATCTATCTCTATACCAAAGTTGCCTTAGAGCGAGGCTTTCAAATCCAATCAGCCAGCCTTGGCCGCTCTAGCGAGGTTCACGCAACGCAATCAGCAACCATTTGTTGTCCTCTAAACTCGCATTATTTAGTGGTTCCTTATTAAATTCGTGAAGGAAATAATAGTTTCAATTATTTGAATTCTACTTTGTTATTTGAAGGGAAAATTAATACTACTTTCAGTTCTAATTATAAGAGCTAGTTGACTAATATGAAGAGATTAAAAGAATAAGTTAACATAGTTATTTGTAATAAATATATGTTGTTTTTCCTAAAATATCATTGCTAATCAAGTATATTAACTATAACTACTATTATTAAAAGGACTATTTTAGAAAAAAAATGCATAAATATGAGAGACAAAGTGAACTGGAGTTTTATATTTAAACTAAAATAAAAGTCAAATAAAGTCTTATATTATGATCGGAGGTAATACATTGGTGAGTACGTTTTCAAGTTGGCTATAAGTCTATAACTAGTTACTAAATTGTTTATTGAAAATTTAGTCTCAAAATTTTAATCTTTATAACTCAATTTTTATAATGTTAACATTTTTTAACTAATAATTTTAATCATTTCAAATTTTAGTTTTTATGTTTGACGAAATGTATAAATGTATTTTTTTAAAAATATAAGGATTGATATTATAAAAGAAGAATTTCTTAAAAAGATATTTAAATAATCCAAATTTTTATTTGGGTTATTAAATTTGTCAAACCCCTAATCAAGTCACATGGTTTGAAGAGGAATTTTAAAATTTTATAAAATAACTGTACTGCCTTTTTTATGAGACATCTAGAGAGATAAGGATTTTATAAGTCCAATGCCTCGTTTATTAGAAACTTAGAAAAATAAAGATTTTCTGTCATTTTTATTTTGTATAAGAGTTCTAAACAAGAAAAACTTGACATCTACCATTTTAAAGTTGGGAAATCAACTAAGAAAACAATTATGAGTTAGTTTTTATTAATCTTCCTCCCCCAATCTTGATGGTTTCATTTTACTATCTCCTTAATATGGATTTTTTTTGGGGGGGGGGGTGGGGTGGGTTGTTAAGGAGGGAGGGAACATTGTAGCTGTGGAGTGTTGCGCTTAAAGCGAGTTGAAATATCCATATATGTGTGTGATGTGGGGTTTAGGGTGAATGTATAAATGATAAATGATTGCGTTTGCTTAGTCACGAAGATTCAATATGAAGAATGCCATAGGGTTATGTATGTTGTTAATAGCTAAATGGAAGATATTAAAACATGCTTTGAAGTTTTTAAAATTTAAAGGTGAATTTTGTTATTTTGATTGTAAGAAGTGATTATGATCATGACTATAAGAATCATGTTTCTTTGTTAATAACTAAGTAAAATGTGTTAACATCTAATTTTTGAAAGTGGATTTTGTTATGTTGATTGTAAAAAATGATAATGGTCATGATTATGAGCGGCACATTTGTTGTTACTGGGTAAGCAGAATGGGTTAAGACCTAATTTGAAGTTGTTAATTTTGGAAGCTAGATTTTCTTTTGTTAATTGAAAAATTAACTTTTCATGACTAGGTATTATTTAGGTTAACATAAGAAATGAATCTTCTCGAGGGACATCCTAAACAAGAGGATTATTTTGATTTTTTTTTTTTTGCATGTTGATAGGTATTAGAGTTATTTTATAAAATTTTAAATTCTCTTTTTGGATAATGTGACTTGAGTAGGGGTTTGACAAATTTAGTAATCTAAATAAGGATTTGGATTATTTAAGTGTCTTTTTAAAGAATTTTTCCTATCATAAAAGGAAATATTTATATAAAATTTCCTATATCTATCATGTCAAGTTCTATGATTACACATGATCATGTGTTCTACTTGTCTAATATAAGTTTATAATTTGGGTTAAGGTGCAATTTTAACGACAAAGTTTACTCGAAAGAGTACTGGGCACCATAAAGTTTATTTGGGTGCAAAAATATACATGAAGTTGTCAAAAGATAGCATGTGGCACTATGCCGTTAACGTCCGTCAGTTTACCGTTAGAGGGGCCCAGAAAGTCAGTTTTAAGGTGCATTTTTAACAACAAAGTTTGCATTAAGGGGCATTAGGCACCATGAAATTTACTTGGGTGTAAAAATATACATGAACTTTGTAAAAGGAAAAAAATAACAAAATTCTTCAACCTCCATAAACATCCATTAATTTTATTCTTTTTGGTCTCACCAAATGTTATATTTTCTCTCTATAAATTTCCACTTCCAAGCCGATCTATCTTTCTCTCATCATAGTCAACACGCACACTCTCTCTATCATGTTGTTTTCTGAGCCTTCAAGCTTTTTATATGTATTTAAGCAAAACACATCTTTCCCTTCTAGGATATGAGGTTTATTGCTTGCATCCAAGTACTACCTCTAGTCCTTAATATAGGATTAATGGACTAATTTGAGGAGATTAAAAATAAATAATAAATAACTTTAAAAATTATAATTTATTGTTTTTTTCCAAATTAATTTTCTTGGCTTGTAAACTAATATATAATTTAATGATGCATATAAATATTTTAGAGAGAGATCATGTACTATATGCTATTATGTCAAATAAATAAATAATATAATATTTAAATTATTTATTTATTTATTTTTAATATCCTCAAATTAGTCATTGGATCCTATATTAAGGACTGGAGGTAGTACTCGGGTGGTGCAAGTAATGAACCTTATCCTAGAAGGGAAAAATGTGTTTTGCTTAAATATATATAAAAGGTTGGAGGCTCAGAAAACAAATGATAGAGAGAGAGGTGTACGTGTTGACTATGATGAGAGAAAGATGGATCGGCTTGGAAGTGGAAATTTATAGAGAGAAAATATAACATTTGGTGAGACAAAAAAGAATAAAATTAATGGATGTTTATGGAGGTTGAATAATTTTGTTATTTTTTTCCTTTTACAAAGTTCATGTATATTTACACCCAAGTAAATTTCATGGTGTCTAATGCCCCTTGATGCAAACTTGTTGTAAAAATGTACATTAAAACTGACTTTCTGGGCCCTTCTAACGGTAAACTGACGGACGTTAACAGCATGGTACCATGTTTCCTTTTGACAACTTCATGTATATTTTTGCACCCAAATAAACTTTATAGTGCCCAGTACTTTTTCGGGTAAACTGTTGTTGTGTTAAAATTGCACCTTAACCCTTATAATTTAATCATAATATTTTAAAAATAGAACAAATTACCAGACTAAAAACTTTAACATAATGATGTAAATGATCTAAGTATATCCATTGGCCAAAAAAAAAAAAAAGGAGACCAAAGTATTATCTTATTTTAAATAATTAAAATTATAGAGATTGTGTTGCATTTATTTAAAATTAAGGAATTGAGTTCTAACCTAATCAAAACTATAATAGTGAGTTATACCAAGTTTTTTTTTTTTGGCCAAAAGTTTGAGTTATACCAAGTTAAAATTTAGTAACTAAGTTGTAGTCACATCAAAATTAGAGGGGTTAAAAAAAAATTAATTTTAGTCAATAACTTATAGTCAAACAGCATGAATGCTAGAAGTATGTGGGGCCACGGATTTGATCCATTTATAAATTAGTACTGCCTTTCAATTCTTAATATAAGATCTAATTAGCTAATTTAGAGAAATTAAGAAAATTACTAAATTACTTAATTATAACATATATTACATGATACCCCTAAAAGATTATCTATATATATATCATTAGATTAATATTAATTTATAAGTAAAATTAGTTTTTAAAAAATGATAAATATAAATATTTTAAAATTTTTAATATAAGAGCTAGTTGATTAACTTGAATAGATTTAAAAAGTTTGTTAAATTAGTTATTCGTCATAAACATGTGTGTCTTTCTTAGAAATATTTACTAATATGTATATTAACTAGAACTATCATTGGATGGATTCTTTAACTGGACAATTATTATAAGGATTACTTTAAAAAAATAAATAAATAAAAAAACAAAGTGAATTGAGTTTAGAATCAAATTAAAAAGTTAAGAATTGGAGTTTAGATCAAATTAAAAAGTTAAGTTAACTCTGATATTAAGTATGGATAGCTAGTATTTCTGGTCCTAAATATAAAATTTATAGTGTAAATTATACTATAAAATAAGTCTTATATTTAAGATCGGACAGGAGTAATATCATCTCACGTTAGTCAAGGGCATCATCATGTATTTAGTTCAAGAGGCAGTACAAGAATGTGAAAGCATGCAGGCGTAATTTCAATACAAATGTCTCAGAACCAGAGTAAGAACAGTAAAGTCAACTTCTTAAGAAATACTCACCGGAATTCTCGTCTCCGGCGCCCACTTCGATCTGGTCTGTTTTCTTATCTCACGAACTGCGAAACTCTATGCATGTTGTTTCCGATTCACCCATTCCCAAACCTCGGTGTCGTTTTCTTCCATAGCTGATCCTCATTTGAACTGCGCTTTCCTCCTTCTCTTTAAGTAGATCTCCATCTTCATATCTTCCGCTCTGTATGCGACTTTGAAGTAATTTTTAAACATATACTGATATTTGTTATATTCATTCGTCAGGCACCAGATTTAGATGAAAGAAGAAAGAGTCTGACCCTTTTATGATCCTCTTCATCGTGATTCTCGCAGTCTCCAATCTCCCGCCAATGGCTCATGACGGTGCTAGAACAAGGGTTGGAATTTAACGAGAATTTAACGACCGGGGAGCAGTGCTGAAACGACGCCGTTAGGTGCACCTAGAAGCAATCTCAGCCGTTGGCTAGGAACTAATCTCAACCGCCCAATGATTAGAGGACCGGGAATTTTCATTGCAAAGACTCTCGAAGTCTGAAACTGGCGGGGGGAGCGACTGGCGAGCATATTGCAACGTGGTATAGATGGCTGTGAAACGGTGACGGCATGGTGGTCCAAGGTGGTCGACGGTGGTGGTTATTGGATGATTTGCTGCGGTGACTTCGTGGTTGGTTCTTCGGTGGTTTGCGAAACCGAGCGACGGCAGAGGAAGCTATTAAGACGGCGATTGAGCACCAGCGAATAACGCATGGTGGTGGAGGGTGGCGGACGATGGGACTAAGACATGATAGCATTATTAGATTATTATATTAAAAATCTTTGAAGAAGAGAATAATTTGTTTGATTCGTATACCGGTGTCTTTCAAATATTTTCTTTCCCGTCTTTGAAGTTCTCTTGCCTTCATCCCCCGACAGTTCACTAGTCTCTTCTATTTACATGGATGACAGCCAGATGGAAATTCTCGTGCATTCAAAACCCCTTTTTGTCGAATTCAGGATCTGTTCTCGACCACGCAGACATAAGTTCCCTTCTCTCAGCTTGCGGGAGAGATGGAAATCTTCAACTTGGTGCTACAATCCATGCTCGCATCATCAAGGAGAGACGGCCTTTTGATTTCAGAAGCTCGAATGGTATCCGCAATGCCCTATTCATTTGGAATTCTCTCCTTGCTATGTATTCGAAATGCGGTGAAATATTGGATGCCGTTAAGCTGTTCGACCGTATGCCTGTGAGAGATACTGTATCTTGGAACACAGTGATTTCTGGGTTTTTGAGTAACAGGGATTTTGACTCGGTATATGGTTTGTTTAAACAGATGCATCAGTCGGAGCGTGATCGATATGATAAAGCAACCCTGACTACAATGCTATCAGCTTGTGATGGTCCTGAGTCTTCAGATCTAAATAAGATGATTCATGGTTTAGTATTTGTAGGTGGTTTTGAGCTGGAAATTTCAGTGGGAAATGCTCTAATAACGTCGTATTTCAAATGTGGTTGTTTTAGTCATGGAAGGCAGGTTTTTGATGAAATGCCTGAAAGGAATGTTATAACCTGGACGGCAGTGATGTCAGGTCTTGTACAAAATGAATTATACGATGATAGTTTAAAATTATTTTCTCAAATGCGGTGTTCTGGATCAGTGAACCCGAATTATTTGACATATTTAAGCTCGCTTACTGCTTGTTCAGGTTACAAGCGTTGAAGGAAGGGCGTAAATTCATGGCTTGCTCTGGAAATTAGGAATGCAGTCGGGTTTGCTCATTGAAAGTGCATTGATGGATTTGTATTCAAAATGTGGCTGTATAGAAGCTGCGTGGAAGATTTTTGAGTCAGCTGAAGAACTGGATGTGGTTTCCTTGACTGTGATACTCGTAGCATTTGCTCAAAATGGGTTGGAGGAAGAAGCTATCCAGATTTTTATGAGAATGGTGAAGTCAGGGATTGAAATTGATCCAAACATGATTTCAGCTGTTCTGGGGGTATTTAGTGTTGACACTTCTTTGGCTCTTGGCAAGCAGATTCACTCCTTAATCATTAAAAAGAACTTTATTCATAATACTTTTGTTAGCAATGGACTTATAAATATGTATGCCAAGTGTGGAGATCTTTCTGACTCGCACCAAGTCTTCTGTCAAATGGCCCAGAAGAACTCAATCTCATGGAACTCCATGATTGCAGCTTTTGGTCGCCATGGGGATGCTTGTAGAGCACTTCAACTGTATGAAGAGATGAGAGTGGAAGGTATAGCTCCCACAGATGTTACATTTTTGTCTCTAATTCATGCTTGCAGTCATGCAGGCTTAGTTGAGAAGGGCATGGAATTGATGGAATGCATGATAAAAGATCACTGCATAACTCCTCGATCAGAACATTATGCCTGCATCGTGGACATGTTGGGTAGGGCAGGGCTCCTTAAGGAAGCTAAAACTTTTATAGAGGGACTACCAGAGAATGCCGGTGTATTGGTTTGGCAAGCATTGCTTGGTGCTTGTGGCATACATGGTGATTCTGAGATGGGTAAATATGCTGCTGATCAACTCCATCTCGCCGCACCTGATAGCCCAGCTCCTTACATTTTGATGTCCAATATATACTCTACTGAGGGGAAATGGAAGGCAAGGGCAAAAACTATTAAGAGAATGAAGGAGATGGGAGTAGCGAGAGAAGCAGGCATGAGTTGGATAGAGATGGAGAATAAAATCAATAGCTTTGTTGTGTGGGACAGATTGCACCCGCAAGCTGATATCATATATTGCACTTTATCTGGTTTGTTGAAACACTTGAAAGATGAAGGATATGTCCCTGATGGAAGGTACATTCTTCATCACTTGGGTCAGGATTTGAAAGATTAGACGCTGCTTTTATTCTGACTGTTCAATGTCTGGTGAGGATGATGGTGATGTTTAGAAGGTAAGCCAGCTCTCACATGTTTTCTTCTGGTGAATCGTTCACAGGCAATTTATGTGGTTTGGTTTCTGCTTGTCATAACGAATTTTGATGGTGCCACAAAACCCAATTCAAATCCTGTGTTCTGGGTACATATACTTCCACTCAAGAAGTATCCTAATTTTATTTTATTTTTAGGAAAAATCTAAATTATACTCAAATATTGTTCTCTTTAACAATATTGAAAGAAATTGTTAATAAAAAAAAATCTACAAGACTCGTTGACAAGGGGGAAAAAAAAAAGAAATCTTTGTATTAATTATAGTGAGTTGAACAAAAATGAAATTAAAGAACAATAAGTGAAACACTAAAACTTAAGATTCTTCTTTTTTTTTTAAAAAAAAAAGTGGAGCCAGACGAAATTAAGGAATGAAAGTTAAGATAAAGTTGAGAAACTAAATTAGAACCGATTAAATTAAAAAAGCAAAAGTGAAAACTAAGAAAAATGTTAGACAATTAAATAGAAGCTGCATAGTTTAAGGAAGAAAGAGAGAAGTATAACTTGGAATAAATTAAGTGCATCGTATCAGAAATGTCTGGATATGTTTATTATTTCTCCTGAAATATATTATGTAAGTGCCGTATAGAGATATTCAAGAAGCAGATATTACATTAGTCTAGAATTCTAAAAGTGAAGCATATGGTAGTTATAATTGAATATTGCTGATCAGACGTATAGTTGTCGGAAAGAAGATTGCAGAGCCGTGGAGACAGCAAGCCAACCATTTTGAGAAGGATGAACATTGTCCCAGAAGATTGACTCCTCTGCTTTCTCACATACTTTGTATTGCTTCTCTCCTTTCTTATCCACGATCCCACATCCCCCTCCTTTCAAACCCACACAACATGGCTCTAATGGATTCATCAACGTTGGATTTCCTGTAAAACAGAACAAATTTAAGATAAATTATGACGGAAGTCTTCTGTTCCTAAATATAAGAGCTAGATAACTAATTTATGAAAATTATATTAGATAAATTAGTTATTTATAAATAATAAGTGTTGGTTTTCTTAAAATATTCTTTGTCTTTTAACCATTTGTGCTGACTCTCATTGGCACTTCAAATCTCAGGATCAGTTAGGATCGACTTGAAAAAAAAAAAAAAGCACTTTTACTAGGAGGTAAATATGAGGTAGAAGCTTCATTATAAAATTGCCATTTTTTTCCCCCCCAAAGTGAAGGCAAACTGGCTCTTCAATTTTTTCCCTTCATTTTCAGAAACAGATAACGACAATTACTTATATATAGATACAACATACTACTAATCAAAATAAATCGTGAGAATTAAAGAACAGAGAAAGTTGGAGAACAGACCAGCACGTTTTTTCTGCAAGGTAGTAATAGTGTTGAGGAAGGCACTATAGAGATCTAGAGTTATGAAAACAGGTTTTCCTGAAGCTGATGATTGATTCCTGTTCAGGTCTTTTACTTTCTGAACAAGTAGATTGTTGTGATAATTTGCCAGTGTGTTTGCTTCATCACTGCAATTCTGATATGAAGAAGTCACTGATTCAAGTGGCAAACATCCCAAAGGTGCCACTAACCCTACTGCTATTTTGTTCACTCCCAGACTGTGAATTCTTTCCAGATTCACTGAAATTTGATTCACAAGTGACTCAGCAAAGGCTGGTAAATCCTGGAACAGGAAAATGCATAATTTAGAGTTTTTTTTCCCTCTTAATGCAATATCTAATATCTGATACTAATGGATGAGATGATTCGAGTATTATCGAACTCAGGTATAACTATGTCTTGCCAATAAATAGTTTGAGTTTTTGATTGAGTTCTTAGTAAGTTGCACTTGAGCACTCTGTAAAAAGGGAAATTGCAGGAATCCAATGCATTATCACAAGTTAATTTTTTCAAACTTAATTTCCAATAGAAACTTTATTGTAAGCAGATTACATATATTTTCTCATACTTTTAAAATTTTAAAACAAAAAACTCTTTTTTTTTTTTTTGGGTAAAGGTTAAGCATTTTTTCCTATGCTTTGCATAAATCTAATGCAATAGCTAAACTTTCATAGCTTATGAATAACAAAAACATGCATCAGATTCTATCATATTAAATATAGATACTGATATAGGTAAAATTCGTGTAATTTCAACAACACTCGTATACACATATAGAACATTTGTGTAGTATACTTTTTTATCTTCAAGAACCAAAATAAAAAGTGAATGTGCAATTCTATTAAGAGATATCGGTGTTATTTTTTTTTCTTTAAAAGATATATGTATGTTTTATTATTTTAAAAAAATGTGATTTTAATAAAATTTATCAAAAGATCTCCATAATTTGTACCTCTACTTTAGAAAAGATCAGAAGGTATATAAAAGTTATTTATTCTTCTTCACTCTAAGTAGCTTAACTACCTATCAAACTCAGACAAAATAAAATATTATGTGTAGCAAATCAACTATCAACAAAACGGCGTTAACAGTGAGAAACACAAGTAGCTTAACAAACTATAAATCAAACTCAAACAATACGATATTTACAATACGACATCAGTTTTTTTCAAACGATTTTTTAGGATCTTATTTGACTTCACTGACTAAACTTGTAAACTATACTCCTTCGGTCCTTAATATAAAATCCATTTAACTAATTTAATTAGATCAAGAAAGTTACGTAAGTTAGTTAATTATAAGAAATATGATACATTTTTCCTAAAACACTATAATCATCTTTCTTAATACCTCCTTTCCCTCTTCTACTTGATTATGGTTGAGAGAGTATTCATATGGGTAATTTAGAAAAATGATAAATATGATAAATGAGTTTTATATTTAGGACCAAAACTAACTCAATAATTGGGTCCTATATTAAGAACCGGAGGAGTATTATTTAATATCATTTTGTCTTTTTCTCAAAAAAAAATACAATACAATATTTTCAATCAAGAAGCTCAATATTTTCAGGTCTCGTGAATAATCATGTTAAAAAGCTTTCTCTTAATAGAGGTCGAACCCACCTGGAATCTGAATTAACGGATAGCCAATGATGTTGGGAAAAATCTTCTTCCCAATAGGGAGCCAACCCGCCAATGATATTAGATGATTTATCATACAACAATAATAACAAGTCTAACTAATACGTATGATTAACAAGAGTATTCTAGAAAATTTAATTTATATTTGTTATAAATAACAAATTTAACAAATTTTCTTAATTTACTTAAATTAATGAGTGGGAGTAGCACTACTACCTTCGATCGATCCTAATTATAAGAGCTAGTTGACTAATTTGAGGAGATTAAAGAAATAAGTTAAGTTAGTTATTTGTAATAAATATATGTTGTCTTTCCTAAAATATCCTTACTAATTAAATTTTATTAGCTAGAACTACTATTATTAGAGGGACTACCTTAGGAAAAAAACGCATAAATATGAGAGACAAAGTGGATCGAGGTCTTATAATTAAAACTAAAATAAAAGTTAAACGAGGTCTTTTATTAAGGATTAGAAGTAGTATCTTATAACTGACATGAAAAGCTCTCTATGGCTAACTGATGTAAAAAGTCCTCCCTACAGTAGTTATCTTTTCAAAAGATTTCATGTTACTATCTGTCTAATTTACCTCACCCAAATGATTTACCCTAAAACATGGGGAAAAAAAAAAGGTAAATATAGAAATCACTTAAACCAATACTCACCTTGGTGGATCCATTTTTGACTAAGAAAGTGTCATAATCATTGGAAGCAGCATTGACAAGAGCAATGGAGGATTGAAGGTCTTGTTTGGTGAACACATTTTGTTGAAGTAACTGTTGGAACAAGTCAATTTGGGTGGTGACGTTTGGTCCATCCACCATTGTCTGAAACACACCAGTCCCTCCATGACCAAAGTTCATCCCATTTCCTATCACTGATTGGTTCACAGACTTCCTTTGTTCATATGGCACTGGTGATGTTATGTTCATATACGAAGCTGCTTGAAGCCATACACATACATTCATAAATACATACATGCACACGTACTATTATTTGTCATGAATGTTTCAAATAAAACATGGCTTTCGATTCTTAATATAAGAGCTGAACAATTAATTTAGAAAGATTAAAAAAATTAATTAAATTACATATTTGTAACAAAAAGTGTAATGACTTTTTAAATTACCCTTATTCAATTATGTACAATAGAATTAAACTTGGGTGGAAATATTTTACAATCAATAGGAATATTATTGAGAATACATTGTAAAATTAGGAGACAAAATGGATTGGGATTATATATTTAAGATTGTCAATCAGCTCTTCTATTTAGGACCAAAGGTAGTAAAAGTTTGACTTTGACTTCTATTGCTGGTGATGTGTTCATAAACGAAGTTCCTTGAAGCCACACATATACATCCATATATACGTGCGTGCCTAGGTATGTATATACACATGAATATGAAGAAGCACGGGTGATGCATGATTGGTTAAAAACAATATGAGCATATATGTTTAGTTTGACGTTGAAAATAATAAAAATTATAATTTTTGTAAAATTATGCAGACTTTGCTTGTTTGAAAGCAAACATAGAGACGAGTTCATTTTTTGTGTGTGTGAAAGGGATAATAACACAAAATTTTCTGAAAAGATTATAATTATCTTTCTAATATATATGCAAACCAAATATGAATGCTATATTTTCCTTGTTATTTCAACTTGTCTGGCTTCACTTTTCGTCCAAAAAATTCCATGCCTTTCACACATATTGATTTAGTTTGATCTATTTTCAAAACTTACAAATACATTTTTTTAAGAAAACTTAAAATAAACTACATGTAAATCCATTAATGCTTGTTAATTTTATAGAGGTTATTCGTTTTATTTTAAGAATATAAACAAAATTTTGCGTGCATTGGTCTTCTTTTCTATCTTCGGAGAAAGATTGTGCATATCTTTAAAATAGAGATAGAGCAAAGATTTATATAAATTCAATAAAAATGTTGATAGAAAGTTATATACTTATTTTTATTTCACAAAAAAAAAGTTTGGATGTGATTTAAACATAATAACTGTAAAGCATTGATTGGCAAAGAAGAAGAAAAAAGAGTGGAACGTATACTTTATTTTGTTTAAATAATTAAGAAGTCAAACAACGGCCAACCAGTCAAATTAATTGAGGAAAACAGTACAAGACAATTAAAGCTTTTGTCCTTCAGATAGCCAAAGCAATCAATGAAGTAATAAATTCATGTCCATCACCCGTGAAATGAAACCCGTTTCCCTCCTTACATATCTAGTTTGATAAGATCGTTTGGTGAAGAAAATAAAACTGCTACCAGTTTAGTTGATTCGTGAAAACAGAGATTTTTTTTTTAAACTAGAAAAGGAGGAAGAAGAGAGAATAGGGGATTTGATATTTGTTTTTATGAAACTGAGTACAAAATTATATGAGTGAAATTTTTGGATTGAGAAGAGTTTGATGCATCTCAAGTTTAAATTACTTCCTCTAATTCTAAATGTAAAAACTAGATTATGATTTGCAGATATTAAAGATTAGTTAAATTTGGATAATTATTTATAAAAATTATGACTTGATTTTTTTAAATACACTTTTAATAGTTTGTATTGGAAAGTAATGAAAAACCTCCTTAATTGAGATCTTATATTTCTTATATTTAAAATTAAGGTCTTGTTAAAAAGGTATACAAAAAACAATTGTAAAAAAATATAAAATTTTCTTCTAAATTTTTTTGTAGATAGATGAGGGAGATGGAGTGTTTAATTTCAAATTTTCAGAAAAGAAAATTAAATTACCTAAATAATCAGAGAGAACACGACCATCACAGAACCTGCCGGCCGGTGTACCGGGAAAAGTGACGCCGTAGGGAGGCTTGAATGACGGAGAGTTTAAGAAATTGCCGGTGTCCACATAGGAATCTCCAAAAACAAACAGCTTTTTCTCTGATCCTTCGATCACTGCAACATAAATTCAGGCAAATAAAACCACATAATCAATAACATGCTCATGTGAATATATATATATATATATATATATATATATAACTGACGCTTTTGGGATATATTTTCAGTATTACCAGTGAAAATGGCAGAGAGACTAAGCAAGACAAGAAGAGAGAGAAGAGTCTGATAAGTTTGGTTCGCCATTGATGATGCTTCAGAAACAGAAGATGATGATGTTTGAGGAGTTGGAACTTTATGGCTATGCTTTATATATGTGAAAAGGTTAAGAGGCTTTATATTTAATGGGGTGAGGGGAGGGAGATAGACAATTTTTTTTTCTCTGGCTGGGAGATAGACAAATATTAATTGTGCATATCTGCATTAATCAGGTCATATATATACACATATAGATATTCTGCAAAGACTAATTAATTATTGAATTGTCAGCATCAAATTTTTGAAGAGGTTTGTTTTTTTTTTTTTGAGCAAAGTTTGTTTTTATTTTTTTATAAGCATTAATTTGGATTTGTATAATCATTTAATGCATTTCTTCTTCTTCTTCTTTTTTCTTTTTGATTTTTACTTCTAATTGACTATATGTTTCTCTCTTTTTTTCCCTGCTCATTCTCCCTCCCATTTACCCTTCATGTAAATAAGGCAATCTAGGAAAATAAGTTGTATTTTTTTTAACCTATTTATTGTCTTTAACCAATTTTTTTAACCAACTTCTTGAATTGGGTAATATAATCATTTAATGCTTATATTTTGAACTAGAAGTAGTGTATAATTAATGGGTTATTATTCAGAAGGAATTCATTTTTCTGGGGCTTATGTTTGTTGCTCTTTCGTTAATAGAAGTTACATTCAAAGAAGATTAATTAAAATGTTCGGAGCTTTTGCTCAAAAAAGCAAAAATGTTCTGAGCCACCTCATACCAGCTCTAGGCCTCCAATAGCAATGTTCTTAGAATTGGATTGGGAGACTAGAGTACGGGTTTAAGGTTTCTATTTTGGGGCAAAATTAACAATATTTGTTCAAATCTAGTTTACATTAAGATTATATTAAAGGTATTTGTTGTTTATTCTAAATCGCCAAAATCGTTTAATATGTCAGATTAATTGTTCAACTAAACGTGCCAAGCTTCTATAATGAACCAAAACTACTAATAAATCTCTCTCTCTCTCTCTCACATAAAACTCTGAAAAAATAGTCAAAAGATAAATAAAAAGCACAAAAAAATAGTTTTGAATTATTGAATTTTTTTAAAAAAATAAAAAACCAATTCAAGATTGTTTTCCCACTAATTTTTATCAGTTTTAATGGGTTTAACCAATTTTCTACCCGTTCACTTTTTGGCTTGTCCTGGTAGTATTTTGTATAGTCCTACTTCTTGAACTACCCAGTTCAATCCAATCTCACGGCATTGTCCAATATCAAGAATAGAATAGGATATATGAATAGAGGTTCAAGATTTAAGTCCTTCTAATTACTCCTCCGGTCCTTATTATAAGACTAAATTTGACTTTTTATTTGGTCTTAATTATAAGACCCAATCCATTTTCTCTCTTATATTTATGCATTTTTTTCCAAGATAATCCTTCTAATAATGATAGTTTTAGCCAATATACTTAATTAGCAAGGATATTTTAGGAATAACAACACTTATTTATTATAAATAACCAACTTAACTTACTTCCTTAATCTCCTCAAATAAGTCAATTGGGTCTTATAATTAGGATCGGAGGAGTATATTATAAGATCTCATCAGCCAACTAACATGCTTGATAGTGGGCAATCAACATTTCTTTTGGTTCAAGAAAAGTTTATGAGTTGAGATTTTGGGGGCTCAAGATTAAAACAAAATCTCACAGAACAAGGAATGGTTAATTCAAACTATGTGTGACAATTTTGTGAATTTAATTACCTATTATAGTTAGGAAAAATTGGGGATAAATCCCCTATTAAAAATTTAATTGGCAAATAGGACCAAAGAATTTTGTGCAACTTAATTTCTTTTATATGCAACTTATCTTTCCTTGTGTGCAATGTATCTTTCTTTGTATGCAATGATCTTTCTTTGTGTGATGTGCAACTCAATTTCTCTTTGCGCAAATAAAATTTTCTTATGTGCAAATCATCTTCTTTATATGCAAACTAATTTCTTATATCCAAATAATGTTTGTGCAAACTATCTTCCATTTATGTAACTTATCATCATTTGTATGCAACTAATCTTTCCTTATGCAATCAATCATCTTAGGTTCCATTTTCCAATTAAATTTTTAATGAGAGATTTATCCCTAATTTTCTCTTATGGTTAATCCAGAAGTTGCTTTTCTATGCACAAGAAATCAAGTTGTTCTGAATATGATTTTTCAAAGCAAATAATATTGATCGGTTTGTCATATATTTATGAGGAATCCATTAATTTTACATTCAATATGATCAATATATTTTTCTTTAACTCCTATAATTTTAGAAAACAGAAAGGTCCACTATGGGTTGATACGGGCGACCTAACAAGGTTAGATGGTAGATGAAAGTGGTGAGTCATATATCGTGTCTCTAAGTTGTCAAATTATTTTTTTTATGTTTGGAAAACAATTTCTTTAATATTTGTTACTACTTGAACAATAATCTGATAAGGGTACAAGAAAAAAAAACAAATAATATCAATACGAAAATTGGGATTATGAATTATAAAATGGAGTCAAGATAGAAACTGGTTCAAGAAAAGGACGATGGGGAAGGTGAAGAAATTAAGGTGCAAATTAACTTCCCTTCTTTTTGGCAGATTCGCTCATAATGGTAAGTAATTTGGACTAAGACGCCACTCTACTCGAAGGTGCTTTGCAGAAGGAAAGGTAATTCGCATATAAGTTGTTAAATTTGTTTGAAAATATGAAAATTTTTAAATTTACCCACATTCAAAACTATTGATTACATGTTGAAAGGCCAAAAAAAACAAGAAGAAGAAGAATGTATCAAATTTTAATTTGGGGCAACCTTAAAAAAATATACTTCCTTTTATCCTAAATATAAAAACTAGTTATTAAAAAAATATCCTTTCTCTTATCATAAATATAAAAACTAGTTATTTCTCATATTTATTATTTTTTGACAAACTAATTTACTTGACTTATAAATTGATATATTAATTAATATTACACAGGATATTTTAAAAGAAAAAGCAAAAATTGGGGATAAATACCCCATTGAAAAATTAATTAGCAAATGGAACCTAGAAAGATCAGTTACACAAAAAGAAAATCAGTTGCGCACACATGGAAGATCAGTTGCTTAAACACAGAAGATCACTTGCACACAATAAAAGTTCACTTGTACAAGTTCTTTAGATTCCATTTGCTAATTAATTTCTTAATGGGTATTTTTCTCGAATTTTCCTTAGAAAAAATCATATCAAATTTGTTATAATTAACTAATTATTTGGCTTCTTTAATCGATCCAAATAACTTAAATAGTTTTTATATTAAGTATAATAATTAATACATTGATGACTTATAATAAGAACCACTCATTTCTTCTAGAAATTGTCCTGCAATAAGTGGGGTATATCTATTACATGAGGAAATAAGGAACAGTAAGGAAGTTGTGAGGATCATTCCAACCCCAACCATTTATCGTCCCTCATGACAAGGGAAAATTGTAGCGAGTCCCAAAAGCCACGGCAACAAATCCAGCTTAAAGTTGGCACCTTTGTCAGCTAGATTTCGCTTTCAGCTTGAACACTACAAATTCTAGTGTCACCAAAAGGCATAGCATGCTTGAAAAGTAGACGCTGGAAAAGGGTCAGAAATAGAGCCCGAGCATTAAATGCCAATTGTTTGGAACCTATAAATACATCACAAACAACAAAAGAGCCTGTAGCTTTGATTATAAATGCTGTGTTTCCATTAACCATGCATCCCAAACATCCTTAACATTGGTAAATAGAACCCTAATGAAACATGCTGCTAGCTCCATCCCTCTCATTGTAATGAATATTCGGATGCACTCATTATATGAAGCCTGGGCAGACTGGCCCCTCGGAAAGACCAAGGCGAACTTCCATTCCATGATGCATGTCCGGTGGCCGGAAAGATTCAGATTCTCGGGGATCTGCAGGCAACAAAAATGAAACTGAGAATGGGGGAGACAGGGAAAAACAGTGCTGTGATTAGAATGGAGAGCAATATATCACTGTCCTAATATTTTAGTAATCATTTAGTTCTAAGGGAAAGACTGCACTTTAGATGTTTTGTTTCCAAAAACAAAAGGGGGAAAAAGTGACAAATGAAGAATTGCCTAACAATCTAGAATGCCACAGTAACATTTTCAATCCTCACAGTCTTTCTCATCTCTTATTTACCCATAGCGTTGAAATGTAGACAATCCTTTATTCAGAGGGTCGAGAAACTTGGAAACTTCAATAAGTAAATAAACTACAAGCAAACGAAACAAAAAAGATGTGGGCTGATTATATTATTACCATTAAGATAATCCTCAAAACAAATGTGATCAAGAGTTCCGGTATAAGCTTCTAAACCCAGCACCGAAGATGGAATAGCTCCTGGAGGTCTCTGGAATCTACGAGGGACAGTAGCAATAAGCACATAAAATATGCAGACAAAAGCCACTAATAAGATGGAGCCCATACGAGGAACTGGTGTAAGGATGACAAATCACGGCAAATAGCCAAGACAAGTACAGCATAAAAAAATCACGCGAGAATTAATTCCAACCCACTTAATCTTTCTTTGCAGAGCAACCAACGCTTGTTTTCTACGGTTTAGCGTTTTTCTTTTCATTCAGATAAAGACAAATGACCCTTATATACCTTAAACTCACAAGCGCAGTGCTTACTTCGAGAACAAAGAAGGTGAAATATGCAAAGCTTTCAACTCAGACAATATGGTAACATTACTGGCTACTGCCCCACCCACGGGCAGAAGTCAACAGTTCTGCCAGGCTAAGGCTGCCAGACCATGGAAGTTTCAAGGCAGAAATATCTTAACTGCCATGCCAGGACGCATCTCACTGGCCAAGAATTAGGTCATGTGTGGGCCTGTAGGACTTAGTGCAAAGACAAGGCCCTATATCAGCTCATATGGTTTCACCACTTCTTACAATGGCAAATTGCAGACAGTATGAATCCACAATAGCCATAAAAATGAATTTATCAGAACTCAAAAGCCACAATTCCTTCTCTAACCACGCTAAAAGAATATTCACGTTCTCTAATTCTCGATGCTTCTGGAATTAGGACACATGCTTTTGTATCCAATTTCAGTATCTTGTTTTAAGAATAGAAGAGTACAATTTGGCAGGATTCCTTCTTTTAATCTTTAATTTGATGCGGAGAATGAGATGATATTAAATAAAAACCTGTCAAATTATAAATCACATACAACATACATATGTTTTAGCGGAAAATTCAGGGTTAGACATAACATTCCAAAGACAGGCAATAGAACAACACATATTTCACATTAGAAGAAAATTCAATTTAAATTAGCTGTCCAAACAAGGGTCACATGAGCATATGGATACATTTCAGAAGAATCTATATTTTCAAGAAAAGATACAGCATCATTGGAAAAATACAGATTAAAGACCTGCTATGGGAAACATCGAATAACTATCCCAAGATGCAATTTGACACTTCAAAATATTTCTATATCAGTATATTATTGGCAGAGGATGCATTCAGAAAAACTGGAAAGTATTTGTTCACGAGAGTTTGTATTTTGTAATGTAGATTAATTTAAGTCACGTAAACTTAATTGACTTGAAATCCCATTTAACTCACCATTCTGATTAATGTGAATCAACCTTATATAATAAGGCTCTCTTCCACATGCACCAAAGAACAGAACATTATTAACCCACAATGCCATAGGTTTGATATTCTTCACATGTTAATCATTGCTTTATAAGAATATAAACAAGTTGTCGTATAAATTTTTGTATCATGTCTTATTGCCCTATACCATGTGGTTTCTTATTGCCTCGAGTTTATGTTTGCCTCACAGAAACAGCAGGGGTTTGAAAGGGCACAGAGTTAGGCACGATCAAGTTCACAAACACCAGTAAATCAAAAATAGATTAAGGATGGGAAGAAGCTACAGTTTCAACTGAACAAACTTAATCAGGTTCGTACCACTAAAACAAAAATAGTGGGGCCATGGAGAGGGGCCTACAAGGACCGACTAGACAACATATCCTTGCCCTTGCCAGCTATCAGTTCCAAAAAAAAAAAAAAAAAATTCAGAAGAAACTAATTGCTTCAGATACACGCTACAACAAGTTCAAAAGACACCATCAATATCGTACCTAGAAAGTATTTGCCTGTCCAGGTCCATCTTCAGTGGAAAAGCAGACCCATATGTATTGATAATGCACTTCCTCTTCATTGTTTCCTGTGTTCGCCTTACCTAAAAATAACACAGCGTAGAAACTTTATTAGAGAGTAAACCATGATCAATACCAAGACTTCTACAATTTCCATCAGAAAAAACAGGCAAGCACAATTGACATTACTACACTTTGTGGTCTATTTCAACCCCAATGGTTAATAATAATCAGAAATTTCCAACTTTTCAAACCACCAAGTTCTTCATAACAATGATTGAAGTAAGTTGCAACAATAGAAAGCCTATTTGCAGAGAAAATCTCAATAGGGAACAAATCAACGACATTCAAATTATATTGAACCAGCAAAAGCCCAGATAAAAGGGGAAAAAGTGGGTCATATGAAAATCCAGCTGTGACCCAGGTGATACAGCTACAAAACCCCAGCAAACTGATAATCGGAACTTCCAACACAGCATCCCATCAAAGAATTCCAGAGTAAGAGAAGAGAAAATGATTACGGATTTTTGAGCGGATTCAAGGGGATGAGATCCAATGATGTCACTCTTGATGCCCTGAAGTCCAGAACGAAGGGTGTCATTTTGGAGCCCTCCAATTTGGTGTGTGATGTTCTTTGGCACTCCCTCCATGTTTGCGTCTTCTGCCTCTGCAACTAGTCAGCTCAGCACAAGCTTCTGTATCAAGCAAAGAAAAAGCAAAAATGAACATTGATTTACGAATTATTTATTGGTTGAGAAAGGAAGCCAATGACATCGTCTTTTATTCTTGCTGCTCAATTCAACCTCAGCCCCAGGGTGAACATTGATTTATCATTGCTCTTACAATTTACACGAGTTCAAGGGACTCTAGCAATAAAGTTCATGTCAACTCACTTAAATTTTCTCATAGGTCTAGCTTAAAGCAAGAAATTTCACATCCTCAAAGGCTCAAATCACAAGCTTAATGGCCTTGATTTTGTTGCTAGTAACTCAGAAGTAAGAGATGATTCTTGGGGGGAAAAATGGGATCTAACAGTAGCTTGTCAAAATCAGATGTCAGCAGGAATGTCTTTTATTGCTAGAGCTCGAATCAAGTGGCTAGATGAGTATGGATTTGTAGAGATCCCAAGTTCAAATTCTTAACACTTCCCAATGCATCAATATGGAAAAAGGGATTGTTCTTGACACAATAAGTAGAGCGCAAATTCACTCTACAAAGGTGTTACAATACAAGAAAGACTTCCCCCAAGATTTAAAATTCACCTAGCTCCCACAGAAATAATTAGAAATCATTGAAGCTTGTGTTTTATTGAAATTTACACTACACCCATCTTCCTCCATAAATCTTGTCCGTGGACCACCAAATCCAAGAGGCTTTTACCACAAGAGCATGCCATGGAATACTCAACACTCAACAACTAAGGTCTTATTCAAAACTTAGCTTTAAATTTAGATTAAAATATATTTCCCTTTTCACCCTTCAAATAAAAAATGATAGACATTAAGCTAACAATCAACAGCTATATCACCCACCCAATATAACTCCAAAGCACCATTTTTCAACACACTGGCAGCCCTGAGCACAGAAATATCTCCCAAAGAGTCTAAATGCCTTCAATGAAAAACAGTACAGAGGCTGGTTCGGAGATATAATCAGTTGATGCAAGAATGGAGAAATCAAAATGAAAAAAATAGAACAGGGTCACCTCACGGTTGCCATTCGGCATGCACTAATGGAATGGTTTGCTGTTGTGGACTGAAGCTTTAGTAAAATAAGCGAAAGAAACATAAAAGGAGAACACTGAAGGAAAGAAATGGCTCCACCACTAAGTTACTAAAACTTATCAATCAAATTATTGGCTGTGAGGGAGTTGGGATACTGGGCCCAAAAACTCTAATGCCCGCAACAGAACTAAAAAGACTTCAACCCTTGAACTTCCGGATAAGAATAAACTCAATTTTACTTGGATTTTCGTACGTATCATAAGGTTAACACAAAGGAAAACAGAACACCAAAATATTGACATACTAGGAGAATGAAATTCCGTAGAAGATTTCTCCAAGCAAGAAGGCCTATGGTTTATAAAATGATTACTCAGTTGAACCAAAACACGCATAACTGAAGCCTTAAAAGTCGAGTACTTGGCTCCTTCTCCAGCAAACGGACCTCAAATATAAAATGCCCACATCTTATGAGAAAAAATAGTCAACCGAGGTTGCTCTAAATGTTAAGCGCGTCGTCTCATCCTCTGTTAATCAGATCGATAAAATGAACGCCTTACCCTCAAAGCGAACATAAGGTAGCAGAATCAGAAAGCTTTCACCATAACTAGAAACAGAAAATAATCATCGCACATTTGTCTTCCCACAATTTAGAAGCAAAATACACAATCAACGTTATCAACAGAAAGAATGCGATGAAAACAGGAAAACAAAGCAAAAGTAAACCAAAACGATGACCTTACCGATGTTCTTCTGTATCAAGAAACTCCACACTTGGACCTGGCTTCGCGATGGTGAAGACGATGGCTGCTTAAACAACCAAAAAAAAAAAAAAAAAAAACCAAAAAAAAGAAATTTTATGGAAAGTAATTTATTATTTAAAATTTTATAAACAAATAAAACTATTTTATTATCCTAAAATTGATTGAGTATTTACTAGTTTTCATATTTTATAATATTTCCATGTATATTCTTTCTTTTTATTTTTTGCATATAGTACATTTAATTATTGTTAATAATTTAATCAAGTTAAATTATAAAAATTGTTAGAAATATAATTTTTATTTATATTTAAAAAAATTGAACATCTTAAAAAAAATTTTAAGAATGATTTTCCCAAAAACGTATTTTTTTTGAATTTGAAAAACTATAATAAACAAGAACAGTATACCTTTATGCCTAGAAGAATGAATTCATAGGGAAATATATTTAACAGTTAAATCATAAAACTATTCTTTTCATATCATAGAGTGAAAAACTCTTTATTATTTTGTATAAAAACTATCATTGTCTTTTGTTTATATATTAAACAAAACCTACCAATGAACTAGCTTAGTGACTTGTAAAAACTTTTGTATATATAGTAAACTAAACCTATCAATGAGCTAGCTTAGTGACTTGTAAAAACTAAAAGCTAACATGCATAAATATGTTTTAGTTGTATATGCTGAAAGTGAAATGTGAAAATATAATTGGTAAACTTGGCCGGTTTAGTTCATAAAATAATAAGGAGTGGAATGGAATGATAGAAAATGATATGGAATGTTGATTACAAAATGAATCTGTTTTGTATGATGTTAAAGATATTGGATATTTTTTTAAAAGTTAACGTGCAAATTTGTCAAGTTTAAAATCGTAATAATTTTGTCCTACTGTTAAAAAGTTAATATTGACTGTTAACATTAATTGTTTCCCACTAATGCACTCCTTCCTCTGTTCATGTGGGATTAGCCTCTTGCTTCCTCCAGCGGGCAGCTGATATGTACGTCGTGAGGAATATAGAATGAAGTTCTTTACCATGCTTCAAGAGATGTTTAACCGCCAATCTGAACCCATGCCACAGGAATCAAGCTTGGAGAACTATTTTGGGTTTACTTTGTTGGAAAATTTTGGAATGCTAGAGACAAACGGCTGTTTGCTAATGCTTCCTCTTTCACGGTGCAAGGAAGTGAACCAAGTCTTAGCATTAGCACATCTATCATCATAAATTAAAATTTTTCTATGAAACTAAAGCTATTACCTTGCTAGTTTCTTTAGCTTTTGTTTTCTCCTATGTATAGCTGATTTGCAGCCTAGTGTCAATTTCGTAAACCAAATGCTGACTCTGTATTCTTTCTATGAAATTATACTCCTAATTTCACTCAAAACACGGGTTGAAAACTTCTAGCCGTAAATGTTGAAAGGCCAGTATAAAACTAATTATAAATATATGTAAAATTATTAGCAATTAATTAATACACATATTAACAATTAATTAATATATATTATTAATTATGTTGGTAAAAAATATTATTAACAATTTTATTTTTTCAAATTAAAATATATCATAAAATCTATCTTTTATGTAATTATCATATTAACTTATGTCTTTTTTAGTAATTTGTATATATAAAAAGTGTTTCTGATAACAACTATTCAAACACTCTCATTTCTTAGAATCACTTTTTCACAAAATCTATTCTTCACAAAATCTATTCTCCCCATAATCTATTCTCCAGAAGTTATTATCCAAATCATAGTTTGGTTTCATCCAAACACTCCCTAAAACCATTACTTTGCTAGGTTCTTTAGCTTTTGTTTTCTCCTATGTATAGCTGATTTGCAGCCTAGTGTCAATTTCGTAAACCAAATGCTGACTCTGTATTCTTTCTATGAAATTATACTCCTCATTTCACTTAAAACACGGGTTGAAAACTTCTAGCTAGTTGTAAATGTTGAAAGGCCAGTGTAAAACTAGTTGAATCCTACTTTATTATATTGCAGTTGTTCTTCTAAATATAAAAATATACAGACAAATATCACATCATAACTCGAAATATACAGAGATATATATATATATATATATATCAATAATTAATGTAACGCATTTCCAGGCAAACAACTTACTTTGGAGATGGATTATGCCAGGTCCTGTCGAATTCAGCCTACATAAGTTAAAAGAAAAATTTGAGAGCACCAAAACTGGATCCCTGAAAACAGGCAGAATGGCATACGCCAATTATTTCCTTAAATATTACAAATCCTTCCCTAACATGATAAGAAGCTGCTTTGCACTCCATGTTACATCAACAATTCTATGAAGAGGAGTAGCAATATCTTCTGCCATAGTCATCATAAGGGCTCTGCTTTCTGCAACATTCCGGATTTAAGGTATTAGACTACAGAATAGAAATTGTGTAGATAATGAAACTGTGCATAAATGATGTATGCATTAATTTTAAAAAAGCATTTATCTTTACCATTATTATCAATATGGCTTGTTGATATCCCTTAAAATGTTCACAACATAACTCGATTAACCAGAAAAGAATATTAAATAGGAATATCACAACCTCCAAACACAAGGGATGGGGTCACCACTTTAGTGAAATAATACCTCCGGGCCTACCAGCCAAAGATCAAGTTTGAGGAACTGAGATCAAGCTAAGCATTATTAATATTCACTTCCCAACCTAAGGAAGCGTGTGGGAAATAATGGGGTTTCTGTTGTGATCTTTTTCTGACATTAATTAGCTAGTTTACGCTATCCTTACTATTCTATCTTGGCATGCATCTCACATATAGGTTGTTTTCTATCTTATCGTGTATCTTCCCTTCATTTACTTGTGTGTCTTTCCTCCATATAGAAAAATAATTCAGAGAAACTAGAACCCTGAAAATCTTCATAATCTAATAATTCTTAATGCATATTTTGCAATTTTCTTTTAGCTTGGATTTTATGATTCCAGGTGTTTTAGAGCCATTAATTTAAAAATTTTGATGCCCAATGGGTTAAAGTTCTCTCTCTTTCACAGCTAATATTGTACTTGTTTGCAGTAGTTCTGAAATTGGCCAAAATTTTAAGAAGTTAATAAAGAGAAGAAAATGTTCACAAACCTGGTATCTTACTGAAATGAAACAAGGACAAAGACGCAAGAGTCTTGAACTCAAGATCCCCACTCTGCAGTATTCCTTTCATCTGATAGATGATGGCTGGGAATGCAGGAAGGGGTGAACCAGAATTACTTAGTACAGAAAGTCTGGAACTAAGCCATGTGACTGTTAATAAGCATATCTTCACCAAATCAAGGTATCTAGAGGCTAAACATCTTGAAATGTTCTTCAAAAATGGGCTTTCTCCATCACCAATCAACAATTCTAACAACTTCATCAGCCACTCTTGGTTCTTTTCTTCTTCATCTTCCTACAGTTTCATTTAAAATATCAGCCAAGTTACATCATGTGAATTGTGCAAGCAAAAAAGATTCCAATGACAGTGCTAAAATGTTCTGCATAAGAATCAATATTTCTGGAAGCTTGAGTGCTAGTTTCATTTGGTCAATGAAACAAGCATACAACTGCAATAGCTGAAGGAGTGCATAACGAAATTTAGCTATCTAGACGCTGAGGTAAGCATTATAAGATTGAAACAAAAATTGTAGCAATAAATGCAAACTGGAAGGTTAAAAATTCATGTTAATTATGAAAAGAAATAAATCACATAATTGTGACATTAGCACTCATTATTACATGCATAATACAAAAACCTCCGCGAGTCATTGCAATAGTTACTTATATTGTTAATATAATTGGGGAAAAGGCCATGAGAGACAAGCAGATAACTTTGGAAAGCAAACACACCAATGATATTATGCCCTCTTCTTCATGCTCACAAGAATTGACTGCTGAACTGTCATTTTCATCTTCATTTTGCTTTAAAATGTTAGCCTTGGCTTGTTTCTTTCCTTTGAAAGCAAAAAGTCCTTTCAAAATAAGCAGTGCCCTGCAACACTTTTCTTGAACCTTGTCATCATATAAGCTGGCATCAAGAGCAACTGCAATGGCATTCACAGCCTCCTCTCTGTATACGCAATGCATTGGAGGCTGAGTCTTCAGATAGAAGTTGTCCTAGCCAATTACAGAGATCAGATTTCATACATCACAGGTTGGAAAGAGGACATAATGGAAAGACACCAAATTTTAGCGATAACTTTTATTGAATAACTTCTCTTTTAGCCGTCAATGTGTAATTTTCATCTTTAATTTTGCAAACTCAGTTGCTTGATGATATTGCTTTCTTGCACGTCAAGTCTACTTGCATGTCATTTAGGGTGTGTTTGGATTAGCGGTTGAAAAACTGACTTTTATTCCATCTGACTTTTGCAAATATGAGTTGGAGTAAAAGTCAGTTAGTGTAATGTGATTTATATTTGGATTGATATTTATAAAAAATCAGTTTAAAAAGTTAAAACCTATTTAGATGATTAATAGAAAAGTAAGTTTGGACAAAACATAAATATTACTATTTTACTGAATCGTAATGTTTTATATTATATATTTTTAATGTGATAATAGTTAAAAAATAAATAAAATTATAAATATAAAATAAAAATGTTATACATATATAACGTAATAATTCTAAAAAGTATTAAAATTAAAATTAGACAAATAAAATAATAAATATTTGTTGGAAAAATTATAAATACTAAAGAAATTATTTTAATAAAAATTATATAAAATAAGTAATTTAAGGAAATAAAATAATATAACAACGTTTAAAATGAATAACTATATATATAAATAATATTATCCCAAAACTACGTCTGTACTAATAGGACACAGGACGTAGGCAAGACAACAAAGAAGCATGAGGGTTGAGGAGTAAGGACAAAAATGGAAGAACAAATAAGAAAAACAGAATGGGGGATGAGACGCCAGGAGCGGTGTGATAAAAAGGCAACCAAAAATGGCGTTGAAAAAAAAAAAGTTACTTTTGGCATAGGTCAATATCGAAAAACGCCAATCCAAACGAGAGAAATTATAAAAAATAGTGTCCACCGTGGCTTTTGAAGTTTGCACCATGCTTTTCTCTAAGCTACCGGCAATTCCAACATGCTCGTAGTTGATGCAAGTAATTAATTAGAAAGGTCATTACTTTCCGATATCTAGCTTATATCATTTAAGAAATTGTGAGAGATTAGGACACTCGTTCCCAAGATACCTACATTGAATGCGCTAGGATTTTTATGTTGCCCAATCCATTTATGCTTTTCATGTCAGAACAGTCAAGATTGTTTCTGACAGTACAAGAAAAATGACATTGAATGAATGTGATGGGGAAACCAGAATAAGGCTTTCAAGAGTATTGGCACTTACCAGTAAATCAAGGTGCAACAGAAGAACAGCAACAAGGGGTTTTTGATGGAGAGAAGAATTCTGAAGATACAAAAGTAGAACATCCATAGTGTTCAATAAATCCGGACCAGCAAAGCCACTTAAGAAGGAAATAACATCATTTCTGCAGCAAATGTATTAAAAAATAAAGTAATTTATAGCTGAAAATAACAATATTAGTGATTCTAAGAGCTATAATTATGCAGGAACTCAAATTCTAGTACTATATATACTAAAGTGCCCAAAGGAGTTACCCTCAACAATTTGTTCAACATGATGCCGCCATGATTTAAAAACTAAATAGCTCAATCATTTATCATATTAGACTTTTTAAAACCATTATGTTGATCTAAGAATTTCATCTTTAGACCAAGTGGTTCATCGACATGATATCGAAGTCTAATTGATCAAATAATTTAGAGCACAACCCCTGAGACCATAAGGCTATGGTAGTGTAAAGTACTATTTACCTTCGGCGGCTGTAAGACTCTATGGCATGCATTTCAATTCCAATGGGCTTTCACTTCGGCAACATGTCAGAGCTAAACAATACTTCATCCCTTGTTTAGTACTAGTACAGTAGTACTAAAGCGGTAATGATATGCGCAAGTCCATATGTGCATACGCCTTTTCTCAACTCATGTATCTACATCTTTCTTATTTTAAATTTGTTTTATAAAATTTTCCAATGGTAATGGTTATAAAGAAGATTAGACTTGCAACTTTAACCTTTTCAAGGTGCTTTGTATGGTACTCTACTTTAGATGAGTAAGAAATATTAAATTTATTTGCGTAACATGCGAAAATATATTTTGGAAGATAATAATGCTTTGTTTGCGTAAGATGCGCAAATATATTGCCTTAAACATTTAAAAATTTAAAGGTGGAAAAATACTGAGTTTAACAGCAGCTTTAATGAAGCAACATATGGAATGATAAGTGCTTAAAGAGTTAGAAGCGGTGGACAAAGGAGTTGATGAGAAAGAATATCATCAATTAAGGCAAGGCATTCAAACTGAGTTGTCGCTAACCCATCAAAGACACAGACTAGGATTCATGCTTTTCCATTTTCCGCAGATTAATGAATAAAAACAGAAAACATTAGGACTCAAAATCCTCTCCAATAAATAATTTATTTCATTTGTAAAGGGGAGCTAGAAAAATTGGGGCCTCAGTGTTTCCCTCTCTTACAGCTAGCGCTAGTGCAAAAGATCCAAACTAAAGCATTAATAGGAAAGAGACTTCCAAACGAGTGAGACCAACGGTAATATGATAAAATTTTAAATTAAAGGTGCCAGACAAAACCCAAGAAATTAGAAAATAATGATAATACTCACCTTGTAAGAGAAAATAATTCAGTAAGTAGCGAAATTGCAATTGTTCTTGGGGCAACATCCTCACTGCAAAGAAGCTGTAGAAGCCATTTTTTGTCAATGTTCCTCACGATCTGATATATGCAACTAGAATCTGCTTCACTGCAATTTACCAAGAGTGCCAAAACATGTGTTTTCTCTTCCACATTTCCCAATTCAAACCTCCTAAAAAGAAATGACAGAAACCCTATAGAGATGAGTTGTCTGACATAATTTCTTCTGTTTACTCCATTCAATGAAGTGATGAGACTCTCCAAATTAAAGACAGCAGCCTCTTCATGTTTCAGCTTATGGCTTTCTTTGTCCGCGATTTGAGAAGCAAAATCCAGTATGCGACTAAATTGTTCTGACTTCCAATTATCAATCAAACGCTTCAAAACAAGGTTAGTTAATGGCATGACAGCATGATCTAAACTATTTCCAGACACCGGGCAAGTTCTGTTTCCCTTTTCAAACCAGGCTTTGATTGCTGCTCGTTCAAAGGTTTGACCAGTTTCAAGGGTAGTCGGTTCCTCAAATAAAGTTCCAGTCAAAGGACAAATGAACTCCTGCGGAATAGTTGGAAAATATAACCCTGCAACAAAGTAGTTATGTTCTTCATTCACCACTTATCCCTTAAATGATGATAGAACAAGACATGATTTCTCATGGAGCTTAAATTAATGAAATGTAATTGTTTTTCACCTTTAGGAGAAGAGCTCGTCTCTGTTGGCTGCATGAAAGTAATAATATGTTAGAGGAGGTCACCCAAAAAAAAAAAAAAAGAAGACACAAAAAGCAGAAGGCGCTATCAAACAATAGAAATAGCCAAGAGCACGTTACATTTGCAACAGAGTTGGAGACTGATTCCTCACTGGACAGTGAACCAGTAGACACAATGTGATCAAAATGCCTTTTGGCATCTTGCATTCCTAAAACAGATCCTGTCACCTTGGTAAGAGGTACTTCATTAGTTCTCTCATACGGTAGATCATCTAGCATGTTGCTTTTTACATGTGTGAAAGAGTTAGCAATATCATCACTGACACTTCTCCGTTGCCACATTTGTTCATCTATCATTGAGGTTCCTTTCTGCACCAAAAACGTCAAAAATTATATACAAATGCGAGGATGTGTTAGATGCAGAGCAAGAGAAGAGAGAAACAAATAAGTACATGTGACTCTATAATTTATTGAAAAAACATGCCATAAAAATCATAATGTAACTGCAAAAGATTTTCAATATCACGCTGTAGAGCAGTAAGAATAATCTATTCACTTTATGCATATTTGTGGTTGTGCGTGCACATTATAGTCATATGGTTATAGAGAAAATAGCTATATTAATGCACTCTAAGACATGTGATGAAAAGAAATAATAAAAATGAGTCAAAACATACAGTATGGAGCTCAATAGCAAGCGGCGTCATCTGGGAATCTTCTTCAGTGTCTTCATCGGTATATTCAACCATTTTAGAGGGAAACGTTAATTTTTGTTCAGCAATAGATGAAACACATGAGTGTCCCTTGCAGTTGTGTAAGTTATCTTCCATGGCATTATCTTCCTCTTCGTCAATTCCAGCTTTACTCGAGCTACCAAAGACAGAATCATACAGTTTTTTGCTAACCATTGGCTGTGGTGAGAATGAATCAACGGAAGAAGCTAATCCAGAAGAATGACCAAGGGAACTTCCGTAATGACTTTCTGAAGCAGATGTTGAAGGAACGGTGATAGAAGGAACTGATGGAGCTTCTGCTCCTTCAGTGAGCCAGTCTTTGTAGTATACAGCAAATGAATGAGTCCCAGAATCCAAATGCTCATTATACACTTTTTCAAGATGCTTCATTTTTCTTGTTCTGCTTGTCATATTCACCAGCATATGAACTTCCCTGTTGTACCATTCTTTCAAATGAGAAAGTTGTGGAGAAAATAAGCACTCCCACAATTCAGGAAGCAATGTTGTCCGTGCCTGAGAAGGGGAATCACAAAATACTTGCAAAAGATGCTTCGCCGATACCTTACCCTTTCTCTGTATCTTATAGACTACACTGAGGTAAAGATGAGCACAGGCTGACAACTTATAATTCGGTATCCCACATGTAAAACCATACTTCAATTCATTTAAGCTTAGACCTGTAATAATGCTTAGCTGCAAAGAGTTTCTCTTCAATTCTTTTTCAGATACAGATTCCTCAGCAGCTCGTTCTATTGTATCAATTGCTTGTTCAAGACTTCTTATGACTTTGGTCTCAGTATTGTTCTCATCTTCGAGTTCAATGAAATTCAAGGAAGAAAAACAATTGTGACGCCATGTGGTCCGAAAATCTTCATCGTTTAGAAAGCGTTTTACATATCCATTTAGAATAGAAACAACTGCTTGCACAGCAACTTCATCGAGAGCTACATCAGCCGTTGTCTGCAAAGCATGCCCATGATTTTTGTCGTAACTATTTTCAAAGCTTTCGTTAGTTGATCGACCGTATGATCTCTCCTGTCGCTTTATATTCTTCTTGGCACTTCCATTCAACTGTCCAACCTTATGTGTACTGGAACTGCTGCTGTGCCTCTTATCCAGCTTTGCATCCTTGAGTAGCATCCTGGGCCACTTATCCCTATTCCTAAAGTCATTCAAATACTCTTCTTTCCCTCTATTTGCAATTAATTCATTGGAATAAACATCTTTAACTTTGCCATCTTCTTGGTCGCCCACCTTGGTTATCTCATTTCTAGGTGTGTGTCCTGGTGTTTTGCTATCAAATTTTTTACTCAACTTCGCATTGCTGGAAGATTTCTCAGCAATTTCATTCTTCAATCCGTCATCCAATTTCCCTCTTTCAGCAAGATTATCCCTTGGTCTCCCGCGCTGAGCAGTGTCTCTATTTAAAAATTCAACCCCAATCCGATATTGTGAGATGTAAGATTTTGTTCTCTCCTCTCTAATTCTGTCATCTGATACAGATAGTCTCCTTTCCTGGTCCCTGATTGAGTAATGGGGCATCTTATCAGGATTAGACTGGACGGAAGATTTGGATCTTGTGATTCTTCTGCTTCCCTTGAACCCTTCTTCAGCTAGGAGCTTCCCCAAGGATGAAGCCATTTATGTTGGAAATTAGATATATGCAGTAATCTTCACAAGGAAAGAATAAGCTCAATCCACAAGTTAAAATATTTTGGTTGGATGGTGTTCCTTCCTGTATATAATCAGAAACAATTCAATGAAGCCTAAATATATAACTAAGAGCTGAAGATAAGGAATATCAAAATCAGAATTGATAAAAAAAATCCAGTAATAAATATCTTTCTTAGAATTCCTGCTGAAGTGAGCTCCATGATCAGTGAACAGTTAGAATATGGAAAAGAAAATAAGACAGATAAGGAAAGACGCAATATTAATCATAGACATTCCCGTTCACCTTAGCATAAAGGCATTACGGGAATGTCAGAATCTTTGGCTGGAAGCAATTTCAGAAATGATATTCCTAGTATTCATGCTGACTTCTGTCACAAGTTAACAACAACTGTGGGCGGAAAAAATATACAGAATAGATTTTTAAAAAGGAAGTAATAATAGTTAAAAATTCCTGTTCGCCAAACTTGAAGTTTAGGATATATCATTAAATAAATGTCAGAATCTGTAACTAGGATCAATTTCAGAAATAGTGTTTGTATTGTTCATGATGTTTTCTGTCACAAGTTAACAATAACTTGATATGAAACGGAACATAAAATAGATAAAGAAAGACGCAATATTTCTCAGAAACGTTCCTGTTCGCCTAAACATGAAGCTAAGAGTGTCGCCAAAAAAAGAAAAAAAACATGAAGCTACGAGATAACATCAAAGAAATATCAGGGCCTGTAACTAGAATCAATTCCAGAAATGGTGCTCTTATGTACTATTCGCAGTGCCTTCGATCTCAAGTTATTAACTTTATGAAAAAGAATATGAAATGGATAAAGAAAGACGCAATAATAATCACATTCTTGTTCGCCTAAACATGAAGCTGAGGGACACAATTAAAGAAATATTAGGATCTGTAACTATATTCATCTTCGACGATTGTGCTCTTATTTTTTATTATTATTCATGCTGAGACTTCCATCACAAGTAAACAATAACTCTAGCTCATAAACGAAGATAAAAGAAAGAATGAGACGCACCACGCAGAAGGTTCAGAGATTTCCATTCATCCGCAATCCAGGAACGTTGAAACAACCACCTGAAATCCAATCGATCCAGCACCACCGAGTCTCCAAATCCAATGGAAGAAAATTTGAGAATAATATTCGTGAGAACTTCAGGAAGACAACGAATTAAGAAGAATGGTGATCGGAGAAAGTCCATATGAGAGCGTCGTGCGATAATTAAAGAATAAGGATTGAGGAGGAAAAAATCAAATAGAAGAATAATGAGAAGAACAACAATTGGCGACAAGAGAGAATGATGAGTGTTCAGGTGAAGACCACGGGTTGTGACGTAAGGGAATTGTTTGAATCTTTCAACCGATCTGGCTCGTGATTGGTGAATGCTGCTATTATCAGTTGTTTAATAGATTCCGTATAGGCCGGCCGTTGCAGGTTTTAACGCTAGTGAACGCCAACTATCTTGCTATCAAATATCAATTGACGTTTTTTCCAGTTAGCCTTTCATGTTTCTTCTTCTTAATAGCATGCTGTTGAAATTCAACTTGGGTCAAACTAGTCTTCTGGTTAAAAGTTTTACCCAAATTAAAATTTTATAACCTTTTTCCCCGACCCTGAAACATGTGTGACGTTGTTTTTTTTTTTGGAGTTAAAGAAAATAGAATATTTATGTTTTAGGAACTTTGATTTGTTGAATAATATGCAGTTCAATTCGGATATAAATTAATGCCTTTTATTTAAACAGCATTATTTTTTTTTGCATAATTATACTTGAATTTTTTTAAAGAAAAAATTGGGGATAAATCTCTTGTTAGAAAATTGATTGACAAACAGCCCCTAAGATGATGGTTTGCCCAAAAAAAAGATAAGTTATACATAAGAGATGTTGAGTTACATGTAGTGAAGATAATTTGCGTAAAACATTATTTAGACATAAAGAATTTAATTTAGGGAAAATCACTAACAGGTCCCACAGAAGGCAATTTATTACTCTGAGGTCCCACGAAATGTCAAAATCACTGACAGGTCCCAAAGGACCTCAGAGTAATATTTTCGTTTTGTAAAATGATATTACTGCCCCTTATATTCCAGATTCACATTTGCTCTGTCATTACGATTTACAACCTCAGCAGCGACTATTAACAACCTAATGAGAGGGCATTTACTTTATAGAATTATATAACCTCTACATAAGAGTAAATTATAACCAAATAATATAATACAACAACTTTAACACTAAAATGGGAAGCTTTTTGATATCATTAAGAATTTTAACTAGATCCAATAGGATTATAGTAATATTTTAATGCGAATATCCATTTACAATCTCAACAGCGATTATTAACAACCGAATGAGAGGGCATTAACAACCTAAGCAGTAGCCGTTAACAACTTACTTTATAGAATTATATAACCTCTGCATAAGAGTAAATTATAACCAAATAGTATAATACAACAACTTTAACACTAAAATGAGAAGCTTTTTGATATCATTAAGAATTTTAACCAAACCCAATAGGATTATAGCAACATTTTAATGCGAAAATCTATTTACAATCTCAACAGTAAGTATTAATAACCTAAGGAGAATTGTTAACAACCTTAGCAGTGTCTGTTAACAACTAACTTTATCGGATAATATAACTTCGAACTATAACTAACTAAACTATAACTAAATAGTCTTAAAGTTAATCTTATATAGTTGTTAGAGGTTATATTATCCTATAAAGTCAATTGTTAATAGATACTGCCTAGATTGTCAACAGCTCTCTTTGGGTTATTAATACTCACCATTGAGATTGTAAATGGATTTTCGCATTAAAATGTTGCTATAATCCTATTGGGTTTAGTTAAAATTCTTAATGATATCAAAAAGCTTCCCATTTTAGTATTAAAGTTGTTGTATTATACTATTTGGTTATAATTTACTCTTATACGGAGGTTATATATTCTATAAAGTAAGTTGTTAACTGATACTGCTTAAGTTGTTAATGCCTTCTCATTCGGTTGTTAATAGTCACTGTTGAGGTTGTAAATGGATCTTTGCATTAAAATATTACTATAATCCTATTGGATCTAGTTAAAATTCTTAATGATATCAAAAAGCTTTCCATTTTAGTGTTAAAGTTGTTGTATTATATTATTTGGTTATAATTTACTCTTATGTAGAGGTTATATAATTCTATAAAGTAAGTTGTTAACGGATACTGCTAGGATTGTTAACGCCCTCTCATTAGGTTGTTAATAGTCGCTGCTGAAGTTGTAAATCGTAATGACAGAGCAAATGTGAATCTGGAATATGAGGGGCAGTAATGTCATTTTACAAAATGAAAATATTACTCTGAGGTCCCTTGGGACCTGTCAGTGATTTTGACATTTCGTGGGACCTCAGAGTAATAAATTGCCTTCTGTGGGACCTGTTAGTGATTTTCCCTTTAATTTACCTATAAAGAACATAACTTGCACAAAAATGAAGATGAATTATACACAAGAAAAGTTCAATTGTATGGAGTGAAGATGCGACAGACAAGGGGAAGTGATTACACGTAAGGCAAAATGGATTGCACATAAGAGAATTTAAATTGAACGCAAGGACTATTTGACAATTAATTTCTCAACAAGGGATTTATCCTCACTTTTTCCATTTTTTTAATATATTTTGATGAAATTATGTTATTTTTTGTTGACTAATTGAAGTATACTCCCGTTTCTGTGTGTAAGAAATATTTAACCATATTACACTGATAAAAGGTTGATTAAAATTAGATACAATAAACATGTAAGAATTATAACTTTTCTTCTCAAAATACTCTTAAGGGAAACTACAAGAAAGAATAAGAAAATTATTAAATAGAGAGAATTGTGAAAAAAACAGAATGTGTGGTGTATTGAGATGAGTAATTAAATAGAAACAAAATGAAAAATTAATGAACAAAATTTGAAATATCCTCCAAATGCCTTTTATAAATAGGAACAAGGAATAGGTGGTAGTTGTTTCTTATAAAAAAGAATGGATGGAATTTTATTCTAACTATGATTGCGTAATGGGTTGATCCTAATTTATAACCACAATTATATTACTGGCTCTTAAATTACTGTCTCGATCCATTAAATAATCAATCTAATTTTAGGCACTCCAAAGGGGGAAAAAAAGCCTCTTTTGCAGTAATATGGAGTATCTTTCCTAGTCAAATCAAGTCATATAACGTCTATGTAATATGGTAGAGGCTCAAATCTTTACTGAAGAAAGTGTTCATATTTAACACTCAAATATGATTACTTCCACTAAAAAAATAGTTGTGGCTGGAAAAAGAATGGGGTGGAGGCTCCTTGATGATGCTCTTCTCGACAATCATATTTTGAGCCTATTTTCATGCGCCACTCAGTATATCTCCCATTGCACATGATCAACGCTCGAAACTATTCTACAATTTAGCAACCCTTGAATTCAACAAAGCATCAACCCTCCTCTAATGCTTATTACATAGAGCACCCGGGTGATAGCCCAATTTTTCTCTCTGTTTTTTTTTTTCTTGCTCACACGAACTGCATTTCCAACTTTCATTCTTATTCTTAAAAAGCCCTCCACATGCACCTTGTTTCCAAATTTAATTGATTGAAGCATCAACATTTAGTCTAATCCATCTCAGTTTCAATCTGTAATCAATTAGTCTTTTCTTTTGTTTTGTCATAATTGCTTCCCAAAATGTTTTATTATAAGGGGGTGTTTGGATGGAAACCACCAATCATAGTTTTAAAAGTAATTTTATAATATACGAGATAAATATATGAAAAAATTTGTCTCAATTTATGAAAAAATACTTTTAGAATATCCAAACAACTTCTAACCCTAAAGTAGTTATAAGAACAGCTAAAAGAAGGCAATATCTTCACACTTGTGATCCTCTTCTGCAAAGGCCTTTTGGCCCCACATCAGTTTATCTGCAGAATTTGGCTGTGTTTAAGACGTTGATGGAATATTGTGCCTTAAATATTCAAGATATCCATTGCATCTTACTAAACACTTTTCAATAAAATATACTTTAATCCCAACATTTATTTTATCCCCGATATGTATCATTGTTATAAACTAATTTATTTAATTTATAAACCGATATATAATTTAGAGCAAAATAGTACACTAATTATCTCTCCTTTTATCTAAATCACAAAGAACATTCCCTCTATCTTAATAATGTATAAACCTCTTTTAAAATCAAAATCTATGTCTCATAAACCTCTTTTATATACCTAAGATTCTATTTCCATCAATTCATAGTTAGTT
>NW_021637474.1:0-45656 GCF_004799145.2 Neltuma alba
CCAATAACTAGAAACAGAAAATAATCATCGCACATTTGTCTTCCCACAATTTAGAAGCAAAATACACAATCAACGTTATCAACAGAAAGAATGCGATGAAAACACAGGAAAACAAAGCAAAAGTAAACCAAAACGATTGACCTTACCGATGTTCTTCTGTATCAAGAAAACTCCACACTTGACCTGGCTTCGCGATGGTGAAGACGATGGCTGCTTAAACAACCAAAAAAAAAAAAAACAAAAACCAAAAAAAAGAAATTTTATGGAAAGTAATTTATTATTAAAAATTTTAAAACAAAAAAAACTATTTTATTATCCTAAAATTGATTGAGTATTTACTAGTTTCATATTTTATATATATTTCCATGTATATTCTTTCTTTTTATTTTTGCATATAGTACATTAATTATTGTTAATAATTTAATCAAGTTAAATTATTAAAAATTGTTAGAAATATAATTTTATTTATATTTAAAAAAATTGAACATCTTAAAAAAAAATTTTAAGAATGATTTTCCCAAAACGTACGTTATTTTTTTTGAATTTGAAAAACTATAATAAAAACAAGAACAGTATACCTTTATGCCTAGAAGAATGAATTCATAGGGAAATATATTTAACAGTTAAATCATAAAACTATTCTTTTCATATCATAGAGTGAAAAACTCTTTATTATTTTGTATAAAAACTATCATTGTCTTTTGTTTATATATTAAACAAACCTACCAATGAACTAGCTTAGTGACTTGTAAAAACTTTTGTATATATAGTAAACTAAACCTATCAATGAGCTAGCTTAGTGACTTGTTAAAAACTAAAGCTAACATGCATAAATATGTTTTAGTTGTATATGCTGAAAGTGAAATGTGAAATATAATTGGTAAACTTGGCCGGTTTTTTAGTTCATAAAATAATAAGGAGTGGAATGGAATGATAGAAAATGATATGGAATGGATTACAAAATGAATCTGTTTTGTATGATGTTAAAGATATTGGATATTTTTTTAAAAGTTAACGTGCAAATTTGTCAAGTTTAAAATCGTAATAATTTTGTCCTACTGTTAAAAAGTTAATATTGACTGTTAACATTAATTGTTTCCCACTAATGCACTCCTTCCTCTGTTCATGTGGGATTAGCCTCTTGCTTCCTCCAGCGGGCAGCTGATAGGTACGTCGTGCGGAATATAGAATGAAGTTCTTTACCATGCTTCAAGAGATGTTTAACCGCCAATCTGAACCCATGCCACAGGAATCAAGCTTGGAGAACTATTTTGGGTTTTACTTTGTTGGAAAATTTTGGAATGCTAGAGACAAACGGCTGTTTGCTAATGCTTCCTCTTTCACGGTGCAAGGAAGTGAACAAGTCTTAGCATTAGCACATCTATCATCATAAATTAAAATTTTTCTATAAACTAAAGCTATTTACCTTGCTAGTTTCTTTAGCTTTTGTTTTCTCCTATGTATAGCTGATTTGCAGCCTAGTGTCAATTTCGTAAACCAAATGCTGACTCTGTATTCTTTCTATGAAATTATACTCCTAATTTCACTCAAAACGGGTTGAAACTTCTAGCCGTAAATGTTGAAAGGCCAGTATAAAACTAATTATAAATAGATGTAAAATATTAGCAATTAATTAATACACATATTAACAATTAATTAATATATTTATTAATTATGTTGGTAAAAAATATATTATAACAACAATTTTATTTTCAAATTAAAATATATCATAAAAATCTATCTTTTATTAATTATCATATTAACTTATGTTTTTTTAGTAATTTGTATATATAAAAAGTGTTTCTGATAACAACTATTCAACACTCTCATTTCTTAGAATCACTTTTTCACAAAATCTATTCTTCACAAAATCTATTCTCCCCATAATCTATTCTCCAGAAGTTATTATCCAAATCATAGTTTGGTTTCATCCAAACACTCCCTAAAACCATTACTTGCTAGGTCTTTAGCTTTTGTTTTCTCCTATGTATAGCTGATTTGCAGCCTAGTGTCAATTTCGTAAACCAAATGCTGACTCTGTATTCTTTCTATGAAATTATACTCCTCATTTCACTAAAAACACGGTTGAAAACTTCTAGCTAGTTGTAAATGTTGTGAAAGGCCAGTGTAAAACTAGTTGAATCCTACTTATTATATTGGCAGTTGTTCTCTAAATATAAAAAATATACAGACAAATATCACATCATAACTCGAAATAACAGAGAATATATATATATATATATATCAATAATTAATGTAACGCATTTCCAGGCAAACAACTTACTTTGGGGATGGATTATGCCAGGTCCTGTCGAATTCAGCCTACATAAGTAAAAGAAAAATTTGAGAGCACCAAAATGGATCCCTGAAAACAGGCAGAATGGCATACGCCAATTATTCCTTAAATATTACAAATCCTTCCCTAACATGATAAGAAGCTGCTTTGCACTCCATGTTACATCAACAATTCTATGAAGAGGGATAGTGCAATATCTTCTGCCATAGTCATCATAAGGGCTCTGCTTTCTGCACATTCCGGATTTAAGGTATTAGACTACAGAATAGAAATTTGTAGATAATGAAAACTGTGCATAAATGATGTATGCATTAATTTTAAAAAAAATTTATCTTTACCATTATTATCAATATGGCTTGTTGATATCCCTTAAAATGTTCACAACATAACTCGATTAACCAGAAAAGAATATTAAATAGGAATATCACAACCTCCAAACACAAGGGATGGGGTCACCACTTTAGTGAAATAATACCTCCGGGCCTACAGCCAAAGATCAAGTTTGAGGAACTGAGATCAAGCTAAGCATTATTAATATTCACTTCCCAACCTAAGGAAGCGTGTGGGAAATAATGGGGTTTCTGTTGTGATCTTTTCTGACATTAATTAGCTAGTTTACGCTATCCTTACTATTCTATCTTGGCATGCATCTCACATATAGGTTGTTTTCTATCTTATCGTGTATCTTCCCTTCATTACTTGTGTGTCTTTCCTCCATATAGAAAAATAATTCAGAGAAACTAGAACCCTGAAAATCTTCATAATCTAATAATTCTTAATGCATATTTTGCAATTTTCTTTTAGCTTGGATTTTATGATTCCAGGTGTTTTAGAGCCATTAATTTAAAAATTTTGATGCCCAATGGGTTAAAGTTCTCTCTCTTTCACAGCTAATATTGTACTTGTTTGCAGTAGTTCTGAAATTGGCCAAAATTTTAAGAAGTTAATAAAGAGAAGAAAATGTTCACAAACCTGGTATCTTACTGAAATGAAACAAGGACAAAGACGCAAGAGTCTTGAACTCAAGATCCCCACTCTGCAGTATTCCTTTCATCTGATAGATGATGGCTGGGAATGCAGGAAGGGGTGAACCAGAATTACTTAGTACAGAAAGTCTGGAACTAAGCCATGTGACTGTTAATAAGCATATCTTCACCAAATCAAGGTATCTAGAGGCTAAACATCTTGAAATGTTCTTCAAAAATGGGCTTTCTCCATCACCAATCAACAATTCTAACAACTTCATCAGCCACTCTTGGTTCTTTTCTTCGTCATCTTCCTACAGTTTCATTTAAAATATCAGCCAAGTTACATCATGTGAATTGTGCAAGCAAAAAAGATTCCAATGACAGTGCTAAAATGTTCTGCATAAGAATCAATATTTCTGGAAGCTTGAGTGCTAGTTCATTTGGTCAATGAAAAACAAGCATACAACTGCAATAGCTGAAGGAGTGCATAACGAAATTTAGCTATCTAGACGCTGAGGTAAGCATTATAAGATTGAAACAAAAATTGTAGCAATAAATGCAAACTGGAAGGTTAAAAATTCATGTTAATTATGAAAAGAAATAAATCACATAATTGTGACATTAGCACTCATTATTACATGCATAATACAAAAACCTCCGCGAGTCATTGCAATAGTTACTTATATTGTTAATATAATTGGGGAAAAGGCCATGAGAGACAAGCAGATAACTTTGGAAAGCAAACACACCAATGATATTATGCCCTCTTCTTCATGCTCACAAGAATTGACTGCTGAACTGTCATTTTCATCTTCATTTTGCTTTAAAATGTTAGCCTTGGCTTGTTTCTTTCCTTTGAAAGCAAAAAGTCCTTTCAAAATAAGCAGTGCCCTGCAACACTTTTCTTGAACCTTGTCATCATATAAGCTGGCATCAAGAGCAACTGCAATGGCATTCACAGCCTCCTCTCTGTATACGCAATGCATTGGAGGCTGAGTCTTCAGATAGAAGTTGTCCTAGCCAATTACAGAGATCAGATTTCATACATCACAGGTTGGAAAGAGGACATAATGGAAAGACACCAAATTTTAGCGATAACTTTTATTGAATAACTTCTCTTTTAGCCGTCAATGTGTAATTTTCATCTTTAATTTTGCAAACTCAGTTGCTTGATGATATTGCTTTCTTGCACGTCAAGTCTACTTGCATGTCATTTAGGGTGTGTTTGGATTAGCGGTTGAAAAACTGACTTTTATTCCATCTGACTTTTGCAAATATGAGTTGGAGTAAAAGTCAGTTAGTGTAATGTGATTTATATTTGGATTGATATTTATAAAAAATCAGTTTAAAAAGTTAAAACCTATTTAGATGATTAATAGAAAAGTAAGTTTGGACAAAACATAAATATTACTATTTTACTGAATCGTAATGTTTTATATTATATATTTTTAATGTGATAATAGTTAAAAAATAAATAAAATTATAAATATAAAATAAAAATGTTATACATATATAACGTAATAATTCTAAAAAGTATTAAAATTAAAATTAGACAAATAAAATAATAAATATTTGTTGGAAAAATTATAAATACTAAAGAAATTATTTTAATAAAAATTATATAAAATAAGTAATTTAAGGAAATAAATAATATAACAACGTTTAAAATGAATAACTATATATAAATAATATTATCCCAAAACTACGTCTGTACTAATAGGACACAGGACGTAGGCAAGACAACAAAGAAGCATGAGGGTTGAGGAGTAAGGACAAAAATGGAAGAACAAATAAGAAAAACAGAATGGGGGATGAGACGCCAGGAGCGGTGTGATAAAAAGGCAACCAAAAATGGCGTTGAAAAAAAAAAAAGTTACTTTTGGCATAGGTCAATATCGAAAAACGCCAATCCAAACGAGAGAAATTATAAAAAATAGTGTCCACCGTGGCTTTTGAAGTTTGCACCATGCTTTTCTCTAAGCTACCGGCAATTCCAACATGCTCGTAGTTGATGCAAGTAATTAATTAGAAAGGTCATTACTTTCCGATATCTAGCTTATATCATTTAAGAAATTGTGAGAGATTAGGACACTCGTTCCCAAGATACCTACATTGAATGCGCTAGGATTTTTATGTTGCCCAATCCATTTATGCTTTTCATGTCAGAACAGTCAAGATTGTTTCTGACAGTACAAGAAAAATGACATTGAATGAATGTGATGGGGAAACCAGAATAAGGCTTTCAAGAGTATTGGCACTTACCAGTAAATCAAGGTGCAACAGAAGAACAGCAACAAGGGGTTTTTGATGGAGAGAAGAATTCTGAAGATACAAAAGTAGAACATCCATAGTGTTCAATAAATCCGGACCAGCAAAGCCACTTAAGAAGGAAATAACATCATTTCTGCAGCAAATGTATTAAAAAATAAAGTAATTTATAGCTGAAAATAACAATATTAGTGATTCTAAGAGCTATAATTATGCAGGAACTCAAATTCTAGTACTATATATACTAAAGTGCCCAAAGGAGTTACCCTCAACAATTTGTTCAACATGATGCCGCCATGATTTAAAAACTAAATAGCTCAATCATTTATCATATTAGACTTTTTAAAACCATTATGTTGATCTAAGAATTTCATCTTTAGACCAAGTGGTTCATCGACATGATATCGAAGTCTAATTGATCAAATAATTTAGAGCACAACCCCTGAGACCATAAGGCTATGGTAGTGTAAAGTACTATTTACCTTCGGCGGCTGTAAGACTCTATGGCATGCATTTCAATTCCAATGGGCTTTCACTTCGGCAACATGTCAGAGCTAAACAATACTTCATCCCTTGTTTAGTACTAGTACAGTAGTACTAAAGCGGTAATGATATGCGCAAGTCCATATGTGCATACGCCTTTTCTCAACTCATGTATCTACATCTTTCTTATTTTAAATTTGTTTTATAAAATTTTCCAATGGTAATGGTTATAAAGAAGATTAGACTTGCAACTTTAACCTTTTCAAGGTGCTTTGTATGGTACTCTACTTTAGATGAGTAAGAAATATTAAATTTATTTGCGTAACATGCGAAAATATATTTTGGAAGATAATAATGCTTTGTTTGCGTAAGATGCGCAAATATATTGCCTTAAACATTTAAAAATTTAAAGGTGGAAAAATACTGAGTTTAACAGCAGCTTTAATGAAGCAACATATGGAATGATAAGTGCTTAAAGAGTTAGAAGCGGTGGACAAAGGAGTTGATGAGAAAGAATATCATCAATTAAGGCAAGGCATTCAAACTGAGTTGTCGCTAACCCATCAAAGACACAGACTAGGATTCATGCTTTTCCATTTTCCGCAGATTAATGAATAAAAACAGAAAACATTAGGACTCAAAATCCTCTCCAATAAATAATTTATTTCATTTGTAAAGGGGAGCTAGAAAAATTGGGGCCTCAGTGTTTCCCTCTCTTACAGCTAGCGCTAGTGCAAAAGATCCAAACTAAAGCATTAATAGGAAAGAGACTTCCAAACGAGTGAGACCAACGGTAATATGATAAAATTTTAAATTAAAGGTGCCAGACAAAACCCAAGAAATTAGAAAATAATGATAATACTCACCTTGTAAGAGAAAATAATTCAGTAAGTAGCGAAATTGCAATTGTTCTTGGGGCAACATCCTCACTGCAAAGAAGCTGTAGAAGCCATTTTTTGTCAATGTTCCTCACGATCTGATATATGCAACTAGAATCTGCTTCACTGCAATTTACCAAGAGTGCCAAAACATGTGTTTTCTCTTCCACATTTCCCAATTCAAACCTCCTAAAAAGAAATGACAGAAACCCTATAGAGATGAGTTGTCTGACATAATTTCTTCTGTTTACTCCATTCAATGAAGTGATGAGACTCTCCAAATTAAAGACAGCAGCCTCTTCATGTTTCAGCTTATGGCTTTCTTTGTCCGCGATTTGAGAAGCAAAATCCAGTATGCGACTAAATTGTTCTGACTTCCAATTATCAATCAAACGCTTCAAAACAAGGTTAGTTAATGGCATGACAGCATGATCTAAACTATTTCCAGACACCGGGCAAGTTCTGTTTCCCTTTTCAAACCAGGCTTTGATTGCTGCTCGTTCAAAGGTTTGACCAGTTTCAAGGGTAGTCGGTTCCTCAAATAAAGTTCCAGTCAAAGGACAAATGAACTCCTGCGGAATAGTTGGAAAATATAACCCTGCAACAAAGTAGTTATGTTCTTCATTCACCACTTATCCCTTAAATGATGATAGAACAAGACATGATTTCTCATGGAGCTTAAATTAATGAAATGTAATTGTTTTTCACCTTTAGGAGAAGAGCTCGTCTCTGTTGGCTGCATGAAAGTAATAATATGTTAGAGGAGGTCACCCAAAAAAAAAAAAAAAGAAGACACAAAAAGCAGAAGGCGCTATCAAACAATAGAAATAGCCAAGAGCACGTTACATTTGCAACAGAGTTGGAGACTGATTCCTCACTGGACAGTGAACCAGTAGACACAATGTGATCAAAATGCCTTTTGGCATCTTGCATTCCTAAAACAGATCCTGTCACCTTGGTAAGAGGTACTTCATTAGTTCTCTCATACGGTAGATCATCTAGCATGTTGCTTTTTACATGTGTGAAAGAGTTAGCAATATCATCACTGACACTTCTCCGTTGCCACATTTGTTCATCTATCATTGAGGTTCCTTTCTGCACCAAAAACGTCAAAAATTATATACAAATGCGAGGATGTGTTAGATGCAGAGCAAGAGAAGAGAGAAACAAATAAGTACATGTGACTCTATAATTTATTGAAAAAAACATGCCATAAAAATCATAATGTAACTGCAAAAGATTTTCAATATCACGCTGTAGAGCAGTAAGAATAATCTATTCACTTTATGCATATTTGTGGTTGTGCGTGCACATTATAGTCATATGGTTATAGAGAAAATAGCTATATTAATGCACTCTAAGACATGTGATGAAAAGAAATAATAAAAATGAGTCAAAACATACAGTATGGAGCTCAATAGCAAGCGGCGTCATCTGGGAATCTTCTTCAGTGTCTTCATCGGTATATTCAACCATTTTAGAGGGAAACGTTAATTTTTGTTCAGCAATAGATGAAACACATGAGTGTCCCTTGCAGTTGTGTAAGTTATCTTCCATGGCATTATCTTCCTCTTCGTCAATTCCAGCTTTACTCGAGCTACCAAAGACAGAATCATACAGTTTTTTGCTAACCATTGGCTGTGGTGAGAATGAATCAACGGAAGAAGCTAATCCAGAAGAATGACCAAGGGAACTTCCGTAATGACTTTCTGAAGCAGATGTTGAAGGAACGGTGATAGAAGGAACTGATGGAGCTTCTGCTCCTTCAGTGAGCCAGTCTTTGTAGTATACAGCAAATGAATGAGTCCCAGAATCCAAATGCTCATTATACACTTTTTCAAGATGCTTCATTTTTCTTGTTCTGCTTGTCATATTCACCAGCATATGAACTTCCCTGTTGTACCATTCTTTCAAATGAGAAAGTTGTGGAGAAAATAAGCACTCCCACAATTCAGGAAGCAATGTTGTCCGTGCCTGAGAAGGGGAATCACAAAATACTTGCAAAAGATGCTTCGCCGATACCTTACCCTTTCTCTGTATCTTATAGACTACACTGAGGTAAAGATGAGCACAGGCTGACAACTTATAATTCGGTATCCCACATGTAAAACCATACTTCAATTCATTTAAGCTTAGACCTGTAATAATGCTTAGCTGCAAAGAGTTTCTCTTCAATTCTTTTTCAGATACAGATTCCTCAGCAGCTCGTTCTATTGTATCAATTGCTTGTTCAAGACTTCTTATGACTTTGGTCTCAGTATTGTTCTCATCTTCGAGTTCAATGAAATTCAAGGAAGAAAAACAATTGTGACGCCATGTGGTCCGAAAATCTTCATCGTTTAGAAAGCGTTTTACATATCCATTTAGAATAGAAACAACTGCTTGCACAGCAACTTCATCGAGAGCTACATCAGCCGTTGTCTGCAAAGCATGCCCATGATTTTTGTCGTAACTATTTTCAAAGCTTTCGTTAGTTGATCGACCGTATGATCTCTCCTGTCGCTTTATATTCTTCTTGGCACTTCCATTCAACTGTCCAACCTTATGTGTACTGGAACTGCTGCTGTGCCTCTTATCCAGCTTTGCATCCTTGAGTAGCATCCTGGGCCACTTATCCCTATTCCTAAAGTCATTCAAATACTCTTCTTTCCCTCTATTTGCAATTAATTCATTGGAATAAACATCTTTAACTTTGCCATCTTCTTGGTCGCCCACCTTGGTTATCTCATTTCTAGGTGTGTGTCCTGGTGTTTTGCTATCAAATTTTTTACTCAACTTCGCATTGCTGGAAGATTTCTCAGCAATTTCATTCTTCAATCCGTCATCCAATTTCCCTCTTTCAGCAAGATTATCCCTTGGTCTCCCGCGCTGAGCAGTGTCTCTATTTAAAAATTCAACCCCAATCCGATATTGTGAGATGTAAGATTTTGTTCTCTCCTCTCTAATTCTGTCATCTGATACAGATAGTCTCCTTTCCTGGTCCCTGATTGAGTAATGGGGCATCTTATCAGGATTAGACTGGACGGAAGATTTGGATCTTGTGATTCTTCTGCTTCCCTTGAACCCTTCTTCAGCTAGGAGCTTCCCCAAGGATGAAGCCATTTATGTTGGAAATTAGATATATGCAGTAATCTTCACAAGGAAAGAATAAGCTCAATCCACAAGTTAAAATATTTTGGTTGGATGGTGTTCCTTCCTGTATATAATCAGAAACAATTCAATGAAGCCTAAATATATAACTAAGAGCTGAAGATAAGGAATATCAAAATCAGAATTGATAAAAAAAATCCAGTAATAAATATCTTTCTTAGAATTCCTGCTGAAGTGAGCTCCATGATCAGTGAACAGTTAGAATATGGAAAAGAAAATAAGACAGATAAGGAAAGACGCAATATTAATCATAGACATTCCCGTTCACCTTAGCATAAAGGCATTACGGGAATGTCAGAATCTTTGGCTGGAAGCAATTTCAGAAATGATATTCCTAGTATTCATGCTGACTTCTGTCACAAGTTAACAACAACTGTGGGCGGAAAAAATATACAGAATAGATTTTTAAAAAGGAAGTAATAATAGTTAAAAAATTCCTGTTCGCCAAACTTGAAGTTTAGGATATATCATTAAATAAATGTCAGAATCTGTAACTAGGATCAATTTCAGAAATAGTGTTTGTATTGTTCATGATGTTTTCTGTCACAAGTTAACAATAACTTGATATGAAACGGAACATAAAATAGATAAAGAAAGACGCAATATTTCTCAGAAACGTTCCTGTTCGCCTAAACATGAAGCTAAGAGTGTCGCCAAAAAAAGAAAAAAAACATGAAGCTACGAGATAACATCAAAGAAATATCAGGGCCTGTAACTAGAATCAATTCCAGAAATGGTGCTCTTATGTACTATTCGCAGTGCCTTCGATCTCAAGTTATTAACTTTATGAAAAAGAATATGAAATGGATAAAGAAAGACGCAATAATAATCACATTCTTGTTCGCCTAAACATGAAGCTGAGGGACACAATTAAAGAAATATTAGGATCTGTAACTATATTCATCTTCGACGATTGTGCTCTTATTTTTTATTATTATTCATGCTGAGACTTCCATCACAAGTAAACAATAACTCTAGCTCATAAACGAAGATAAAAGAAAGAATGAGACGCACCACGCAGAAGGTTCAGAGATTTCCATTCATCCGCAATCCAGGAACGTTGAAACAACCACCTGAAATCCAATCGATCCAGCACCACCGAGTCTCCAAATCCAATGGAAGAAAATTTGAGAATAATATTCGTGAGAACTTCAGGAAGACAACGAATTAAGAAGAATGGTGATCGGAGAAAGTCCATATGAGAGCGTCGTGCGATAATTAAAGAATAAGGATTGAGGAGGAAAAAATCAAATAGAAGAATAATGAGAAGAACAACAATTGGCGACAAGAGAGAATGATGAGTGTTCAGGTGAAGACCACGGGTTGTGACGTAAGGGAATTGTTTGAATCTTTCAACCGATCTGGCTCGTGATTGGTGAATGCTGCTATTATCAGTTGTTTAATAGATTCCGTATAGGCCGGCCGTTGCAGGTTTTAACGCTAGTGAACGCCAACTATCTTGCTATCAAATATCAATTGACGTTTTTTCCAGTTAGCCTTTCATGTTTCTTCTTCTTAATAGCATGCTGTTGAAATTCAACTTGGGTCAAACTAGTCTTCTGGTTAAAAGTTTTACCCAAATTAAAATTTTATAACCTTTTTCCCCGACCCTGAAACATGTGTGACGTTGTTTTTTTTTTTTGGAGTTAAAGAAAATAGAATATTTATGTTTTAGGAACTTTGATTTGTTGAATAATATGCAGTTCAATTCGGATATAAATTAATGCCTTTTATTTAAACAGCATTATTTTTTTTTGCATAATTATACTTGAATTTTTTTAAAGAAAAAATTGGGGATAAATCTCTTGTTAGAAAATTGATTGACAAACAGCCCCTAAGATGATGGTTTGCCCAAAAAAAAGATAAGTTATACATAAGAGATGTTGAGTTACATGTAGTGAAGATAATTTGCGTAAAACATTATTTAGACATAAAGAATTTAATTTAGGGAAAATCACTAACAGGTCCCACAGAAGGCAATTTATTACTCTGAGGTCCCACGAAATGTCAAAATCACTGACAGGTCCCAAAGGACCTCAGAGTAATATTTTCGTTTTGTAAAATGATATTACTGCCCCTTATATTCCAGATTCACATTTGCTCTGTCATTACGATTTACAACCTCAGCAGCGACTATTAACAACCTAATGAGAGGGCATTTACTTTATAGAATTATATAACCTCTACATAAGAGTAAATTATAACCAAATAATATAATACAACAACTTTAACACTAAAATGGGAAGCTTTTTGATATCATTAAGAATTTTAACTAGATCCAATAGGATTATAGTAATATTTTAATGCGAATATCCATTTACAATCTCAACAGCGATTATTAACAACCGAATGAGAGGGCATTAACAACCTAAGCAGTAGCCGTTAACAACTTACTTTATAGAATTATATAACCTCTGCATAAGAGTAAATTATAACCAAATAGTATAATACAACAACTTTAACACTAAAATGAGAAGCTTTTTGATATCATTAAGAATTTTAACCAAACCCAATAGGATTATAGCAACATTTTAATGCGAAAATCTATTTACAATCTCAACAGTAAGTATTAATAACCTAAGGAGAATTGTTAACAACCTTAGCAGTGTCTGTTAACAACTAACTTTATCGGATAATATAACTTCGAACTATAACTAACTAAACTATAACTAAATAGTCTTAAAGTTAATCTTATATAGTTGTTAGAGGTTATATTATCCTATAAAGTCAATTGTTAATAGATACTGCCTAGATTGTCAACAGCTCTCTTTGGGTTATTAATACTCACCATTGAGATTGTAAATGGATTTTCGCATTAAAATGTTGCTATAATCCTATTGGGTTTAGTTAAAATTCTTAATGATATCAAAAAGCTTCCCATTTTAGTATTAAAGTTGTTGTATTATACTATTTGGTTATAATTTACTCTTATACGGAGGTTATATATTCTATAAAGTAAGTTGTTAACTGATACTGCTTAAGTTGTTAATGCCTTCTCATTCGGTTGTTAATAGTCACTGTTGAGGTTGTAAATGGATCTTTGCATTAAAATATTACTATAATCCTATTGGATCTAGTTAAAATTCTTAATGATATCAAAAAGCTTTCCATTTTAGTGTTAAAGTTGTTGTATTATATTATTTGGTTATAATTTACTCTTATGTAGAGGTTATATAATTCTATAAAGTAAGTTGTTAACGGATACTGCTAGGATTGTTAACGCCCTCTCATTAGGTTGTTAATAGTCGCTGCTGAAGTTGTAAATCGTAATGACAGAGCAAATGTGAATCTGGAATATGAGGGGCAGTAATGTCATTTTACAAAATGAAAATATTACTCTGAGGTCCCTTGGGACCTGTCAGTGATTTTGACATTTCGTGGGACCTCAGAGTAATAAATTGCCTTCTGTGGGACCTGTTAGTGATTTTCCCTTTAATTTACCTATAAAGAACATAACTTGCACAAAAATGAAGATGAATTATACACAAGAAAAGTTCAATTGTATGGAGTGAAGATGCGACAGACAAGGGGAAGTGATTACACGTAAGGCAAAATGGATTGCACATAAGAGAATTTAAATTGAACGCAAGGACTATTTGACAATTAATTTCTCAACAAGGGATTTATCCTCACTTTTTCCATTTTTTTAATATATTTTGATGAAATTATGTTATTTTTTGTTGACTAATTGAAGTATACTCCCGTTTCTGTGTGTAAGAAATATTTAACCATATTACACTGATAAAAAGGTTGATTAAAATTAGATACAATAAACATGTAAGAATTATAACTTTTCTTCTCAAAATACTCTTAAGGGAAACTACAAGAAAGAATAAGAAAATTATTAAAATAGAGAGAATTGTGAAAAAAACAGAATGTGTGGTGTATTGAGATGAGTAATTAAATAGAAACAAAATGAAAAATTAATGAACAAAATTTGAAATATCCTCCAAATGCCTTTTATAAATAGGAACAAGGAATAGGTGGTAGTTGTTTCTTATAAAAAAGAATGGATGGAATTTTATTCTAACTATGATTGCGTAATGGGTTGATCCTAATTTATAACCACAATTATATTACTGGCTCTTAAATTACTGTCTCGATCCATTAAATAATCAATCTAATTTTAGGCACTCCAAAGGGGGAAAAAAAGCCTCTTTTGCAGTAATATGGAGTATCTTTCCTAGTCAAATCAAGTCATATAACGTCTATGTAATATGGTAGAGGCTCAAATCTTTACTGAAGAAAGTGTTCATATTTAACACTCAAATATGATTACTTCCACTAAAAAAATAGTTGTGGCTGGAAAAAGAATGGGGTGGAGGCTCCTTGATGATGCTCTTCTCGACAATCATATTTTGAGCCTATTTTCATGCGCCACTCAGTATATCTCCCAATTGCACATGATCAACGCTCGAAACTATTCTACAATTTAGCAACCCTTGAATTCAACAAAGCATCAACCCTCCTCTAATGCTTATTACATAGAGCACCCGGGTGATAGCCCAATTTTTCTCTCTGTTTTTTTTTTTCTTGCTCACGAAACTGCATTTCCAACTTTCATTCTTATTCTTAAAAAGCCCTCCACATGCACCTTGTTTCCAAATATTAATTGATTGAAGCATCAACATTTAGTCTAATCCATCTCAGTTTCAATCTGTAATCAATTAGTCTTTTCTTTTGTTTTGTCATAATTGCTTCCCAAAATGTTTTATTATAAGGGGGTGTTTGGATGGAAACCAATCATAGTTTTAAAAGTAATTTTATAATATACGAGATAAATATATGAAAAAATTTGTCTCAATTTATGAAAAAATACTTTTAGAATATCCAAACAACTTCTAACCCTAAAGTAGTTATAAGAACAGCTAAAAGAAGGCAATATCTTCACACTTGTGATCCTCTTCTGCAAAGGCCTTTTGGCCCCACATCAGTTATTCTGCAGAATTTGGCTGTGTTTAAGACGTTGATGGAATATTGTGCCTTTAAATATTCAAGATATCCATTGCATCTTACTAAACACTTTTCAATAAAATTATACTTTAATCCCAACATTTATTTTATCCCCGATATGTATCATTGTTATAAACTAATTTATTTAATTTATAAACCGATATATAATTTAGAGCAAAATACACTAATTATCTCTCCTTTTTATCTAAATCACAAAGAACATTCCCTCTATCTTAAATAATGTATAAACCTCTTTTAAAATCAAAATCTATGTCTCATAAACCTCTTTTATATACCTAAGATTCTATTTCCATCAATTCAATAGTTAGTTGACCATTAAGTTTGATTCTTAAAATTTTGTTTCAACCAATATACCCCTTATTAACATAAGAGTTATATTTGTAAAGAAAATATTTTTTGTACAGAAAATAATTTTAATACATATACTTTCAAAATATTTACTATGGTACAAAACTTATTAATTTTGATTATATTATAAAATTTTATATTTTTAATTTTTATCACATTTATTGAAACTTATTATTTAGGTTTCTTTTAAATTGTAAAAAAAATATTTTTCACACATATTTTTTCCATCATATGGTGTAAATAATGTAAGTTTTTTCATCACATTTTGAAAGAAATCATTTAAATTTATAAACTAAATTTTTTAATTAGAAATTTTGTTGCAAATGTTTGTGAACATGCTTAGTTAATCATACATTTATTTATATAATTAATCAAATTTTCAATTAGATTTTTTATGTTCACATTAAATAAATTGCTTAAGTATATGTCCAACATGATAAAAACATTAAAAAAATAATTATTTGTAAAAAAAAAAGAAAAAATGGCAAATAAAGACCCCCAATATGTGAAAGTGCTAAATGGGATTCTTAGTATGAAAGATGGCCTCAGCAAGCCTGGTCCTACGTTGCAAATATGAAATGATGGTAAAATATCTGAAGTGCCCCTCAGCAATTCCGACTCTTTAATCAAGGTAGAGACAAGAAATTTAATGGTGGGAGAGCTGGGGAAAGAAGACCTACGTGTGTGTAATATTGGGATTGAAGAGCTTCCAACATTGGTAATCAAGTAAGTAACCTACTGACTAAACTTTTCTTCTACTCTTCCCTCTAAGAGTTGGGCATTGTGATATTCTTCATTTTCATATTTGCTATGTGGGTGGGAAGGATTGAGGAAGGGAGGGAATGACAGGTGTAGTTGAAGATAAAAGATATTAGCTGTAGGAAGTTGTGGTTAGTTTGAGGAGGGATATTTTTGTTTTTCTAGTGTGATTGGTGATCTGTGTAATATCCTAAATTAATTTTTAGGATTTATGTAAAAATATATATAATAATATTTTATTATAATATTAAAAGAAAAAATTCAAAAAAATATATTTTATTATTATAATAAAATAATAATATTTTAATATATGATTTTTTAAAAAAAAAAAGGGTCACAGCTTTCCACCGAATTCGGTGGAAAGCTGAAACGTTGAAAAGGGAAGGAAGAAAACGGGGGAGAGGAATTTAATGAGGGAAGAAAAAAAAATGAAAGGTAGTTGGGGAAATGAAGAATAAAAGAGAGAGAGGAAGCCTGAAAATAAGAGTGTGCAGGAGAGAAAGAAGGAAAGAGAGTTTTGTATGTGTGTGCAAGAGCGAAAGGAGCATACTGGTAAAGGCAAGGGCAAGTTTTGAAGATAATTTAGGTACATGAAATTATCTCTTTTCATCAAACTTTCTCCATAAATATTTCATATATATTTTATGCTTCCTAATAGTAGTATTACTATAGTGATTAGAGAAAATTTTGAGACTTATATATGATCTAAGTATTGAATTTTGACAAAAGATGATTATAGAAATTTAGAAGTAAATAAGTTATTAATTTTAATCTATTTAGATTTCTCTATTTGTTAGTTTTAGTATTTAAATTAATTTATTTAGTTGAAAATATGTTATTTATGGGATATATCATATTTTTACCGATTAAATTCAAGTTAAATAATTTATTTGGATTGTTTGATATATTATGGAAATTTTAATCGGTTTAGTTTTATTTATTGGGTGACTAGAAGTTTTAAAATAATTATGGTAGCTAAAAAGTTTATTATTTACAGAAATATATATATGGTAGTTATACCATTAAAGTTTTGATTAGATTATTTATTTATAAATATTTGAAGTATTATTGAATTTTTGATAGTTTGATTTTGAGATTTAAACTTAAAATGGGATTTTTAGAATTTAGAACATAGTAATTTTATATTTGGAAATTGTGGAAAATCCTTTTTATTAAGGTAAATAATTTGGAGGTGGTAAATAAATAATTTGGCTTGTTAGAAAATTTTAAATCATTTCTAAAATACTTAATAATTTTTGGGTTATGAGAGTTGCGAGAATTTAGAATGAAAATTTAATTAAATTAGAAATTTAAATAATATAGGGAAGTTTAATTAATTAATTAATTAGTTTATATTAATATGTGGTTATATTAATTGTGTAGATTAATTATTGGTTGAGCAAAGGATTGACCTTGTAGTAATCTTTAGTATTGCTTTGGCGAGAGGTAATCACTTTCCACTTGTTATATGTGCTAATATGTTGTTTGTGAATATTTTCCTATTTTTGAATAATATTTGTTATTTGGAATTCGAGTAGATATATTATATCTTATGAGCTGTGAAAATTGTCTTGTGGGACTTTTGGAATTGTGGCTGAGAAGTTTGGAAAAGATATATGATTTATATCTTATACATTATACTGGGAAAAGATTGAGACATTTTTGTTATGTTGTGAATGGTTGGTTGTTATTTGGATTTTGGATTGAGCTCAATTCTACCACGTGGTAAGGTCGCCATTGGTGCACATTGGTTAGCTTCTTCCTTCGTCCCCCATAGTGAGGGATAGGCATTTGTGGCTTCTTATTCGTCCCCCAGAGTGAGGGATAGGCTTATATGTCTGGTTAATCCCCCGTAGTGAGGGATAGACTTATGTGACTTGTGTGTTAGCCCCCATAGTGAGGGTTTGGATGGTTGAAATTATATATCTAAGTTTTCAAGAATTAATAACTGTCCCACTTGACACCTCACGGGCACGTGTTAGTGTGTATGATGAGTTGAAAAGTTGGTTACTGAAGCGTTTGTCTCACCCCGTGGTTTTTACTATCTTCAGGTGATAGTTCAGATGGTGACCCATCAGGGAAGGCTTCGGAGGCATAGTGTGCTGTTATAGCTTGTATAGCCTCCCTGCTTTTGTTTTATGTGTTGATTTGTTATATATTGTCACATAGGGCCCATGTACTCTAATGCCGTAAACTAATATTTTTAAATACTACTATCTGATATGGGGGTCGTTAGAAGGCCAGAGATATTTAAGACTTTGCGTATTATGCTCTTTTGGTAGTGTTGACTTTTAACTAATAGGTTCCATGACTTATATTAAAATGATTTATTAGTTCGTATGTTTGAAAGTATAAGTTTGGTTTGGGCTAATGGTTGAATGATATTTCTGGACTTTGGAATATAAGTTTATTTCTTTTAACCATGATAGCAATTTTAAAATTTTAAGGTTTCTTCTTTTCTATCATGGTTAATCATTCAAATAAATTGTTGGATTTAATCTAAAATGGTTTTAAAAGAACGGTTGTCACAATTTGTCATTTGCAGTGCATGGTGTTGGTGGTGATAGTGAAGGGTTAGGAATGTAGTGGTTTGGCAGAGTGTGGGTAGGATAATGGCTGTTAGTTTGAGTGTGAAGTTTCAGGTGTTATAGTGGAGGGAGGGAATGAGGATCCCGTGATTTTGAATGTTGAAGTTGTCAAGCCCTAAAGCGATTTTGGGAAGACAAGAGGTCGCTGGTTTTTATTTTGTTATGTAAATGATTGAGTTGATGGAATAAATGTGTAAATATTTATTAGTGAAACTGATATATTGACTAAATGTTAATTTTTGTTGCAGGTTAGTATGAAAAATAAATTTCAATAATGGGAGAATCCGTGGGAAGGAGTTGTTCTATTACGTCCACGTTGGTGGACATTTTGAAGCAAATTGTGAAGGAGGAGTTAAATATATTGGAGGGAGTGTAAGGGTCAATAGTATGAAAGCATGAATAACACTAGATGAGTTGTGTGGAATAATGTCACAGTGGATAGGCAATGATAGTAGGGCTGGTAATACGAGTGGTGGGCTACAGGTTACTTGGTGTGGGTTTAGAAGGCTCATTTATTAATGGGTTGACTAACCCACTAACCTGCCAAAATACCTTTTTTATTTTTTATTTTTCTTTTTTTTTAATGTTAGTAGTTATACGTAATCAAAAATAAAAACACTAGAAATGATATAAAATATTACAAAAATCTTAATAAAAATTACAACACATTAAAATACAAACAATATATGATTGTCCAATTTCCAAATATGATAATACACAAGTTCACAAATTTTTTTCTAATGAAACCAACATGCAATACTAAATAACTCTCTTGATCTAATTATCTCTAATGGCAATGACGTTTGAAGTGGAAGTCTGCCTTGCTTCTATCTTCATCATTTAATATATATATTCTTTTCAAAGAAAATAGGTAGGTTGGCCCGTGGGTTGGTGGACCAATCCACCATGGGTTCGACTTATGACGGTGCGGGTTAAATTTTTTGAGATAGTGGTGGGTTGGCTTTTGGCCAACCCTAACTCGTCATTTTTGGCAGATTAACAGGTTAGACCTGCAGGTTCAACCCATATTATCGACTCTAAATGATGGTAATGGAAATGAAATTAAGTATAAAGTTAAGTTTGATGAGAGTACATTGATTGATCTTTGTGATGATAGTGATATCTCTAATTTGTTTAGATATAATGGCAGTAGTACTCATGCGTATATAGGAGGGAAGGGGAATGACAAGGAACCTAGAGCAATAAATGATGCAGATATGTAAGTGGTTATGTTTTTGAATTGAATCTTGTTATTTGCTAATAAATTGTTGCTAATTCGCATAGAAATGTTGTAATTATGTTAATGATGTTGTAGTCCTAAGTTGTAATTTCTATATCCAAACTTGTTGTTCAACTTAGTAGACATGTCATTTCCATTTCTAAACTTGTCATTTAGAAATACAAACTTGTTATTTGATAAAGTAGTGGTTTCCATATCTACACTTGTTATTTTGCTTGCTAAAGTTGTAATAACCATATAAGGACTTGTTATTTAGATACGCAGACATGTTATTTCACTAACAAATAGTTTTTATATAGAGGCTTGTTCTCTAGTTTACTAAAGTTGTAATTACCATATATGGACTTGTTATTTATCTATGCAGACATGTTATTTTACTAACATATAGTTTGTATATATAGGCTTGTTATTTTAGTTACTAAAGTTGTTAACCATACGCGGACTTGTTATTTAGCGATACAGACATGTTATTTTATAAAGAGGAGTTTCCGTCTCTAGACCATTCATTTCACTTACTAAATGTTATAATTACTATATGCAGACGTGCTATTCTTGTAACTAAAGTTCTCATGTTTATTAACATAATTGTTACTATGATAATCAAACCTGTCATGTAAATATAGGTATCCTAACTTGGTATTATAGTGGCAGGATTGAAAATTTATTGAGACTTTCACAAGAAATGAATGAAGCTCAAACAACTATTGGTAATGAACATGAGCCAGTGAATCTTGAGAATGGAGGTGAATGCATGGCTTTTGAAGGGGTGGATCAAGTCAGAGAACCATGTGTAGTGGTTTAAAGAGTCAGAAAGCACTGATAGGTGAGATGAATTGTATGAAATAGGTAGGAGTGTTTGTAGGAGTAGGCCAATATATTCTACATACTGTTGCTTTTAAGGAAGCTGTGTACAAGTTTAGCATTACAGAGAAGTTTGCAGTGAGATATGTCAAGAATAATAAGGAGAAGATGAATGTGAGGGGTAATGTAAAAAGGCATCCTTGGAAGATATGTAGAAATGCTGTTAGGAAGGACACTCCTTTATTATGTGTGTCTACATTTTGCAATGAGTACATCCATTCAGCATAAGATAATTTGATTATGATTCATGGTTAGAGTGTTGTGTTGACATCATCCGTAAAAGTTGAGGAGATAAGGGACCATGTTGAAAAATGGCCCACTGAGATAAGAAAGATGTTAGAGAGGGAGTATGGTGTGAGGCTTACAAATTATCAGGCCTATAAATCAAAGGAAAAGGCAATGGAAGAAATATGTGGAAAACCGGAATAGTCCTATATGTTAACACCATGGTTATATGAAAGATTAAAGGAAATTGATGTTAAAATGCTTACCAAATGGGCCTCTATTGGTAATAGATTTGAGTATGTGTTCATTACATATGGTGCATGTATTGAGGACTTTTTTAACAGTGCAAGGCTTATATTACACGTTGATGATACTCATTTAAACAGTTCATATAAGAGGACCTCACTGTTAGCTTTGCTATATGATGCAGATAATGAGTTATTGTCTTTTGCAATAGCAGTGGTAAAAGGAGAGAGTCTTGAGGACTGAACATAGTTTTTCACAAGATTAAACAGATACTTGGTTCAATGCAATTAACTATTATGTCTGACCAACATAATTCCATAATAGGAGCTGTGCAAGTAATAATTGGGGGTGAAAGGCATGCATACTATTATAGATGTGTAAAAGAGAACTTTAGTTCTAAACATATCAAATTAAACAGAGATCGGAGGAGGACAATTGAAAATTCAAAAGAAGATGCATTGAAGCTACTAGATAAAGTGGCTTATACAAGACTTACGAATGAGTTTGATCACGTCTTGGATGAACTTAGAACCATGTCTTATAAGTTATATGATTGGGTTATTAATCAAGATGATGTGGATAGGCAGGCAATGAACAAGTTACCATATAAAAAGGTGGGATAATATAACAACTAATTTAGCTGAATCTTTCAATGCTTGGATGGTAAGGGAAAAGAAGCATAACGTGGCCCAAATGATAGCACTGGGAGAAAGTAGCAAGAAAGATGCATGAATCATATGTGGTAATGACTAATTGTGCTGGGCCAAAAATAGAGACAAAAGTGTTGGAGCATGTGCATTTCAATAAGTATATGCACTGTGAGAATTATGGAGGGGGAAGAACATGCATGCACATATCATGTGGAGACCAAAGAGTAGACCTTGGCCTACACCAATGCAGCTGTGGAGCTTGGCAAATATTAGGAATTCCATGCTCACATGCTTGTGCAGCCATTAAGACCATAGGGGGAAATGTTTATGATTATATTGAAAAGTGTTACAAACGTTCATCCTAGTAGAATATCTATGGCCAGTGTATGGTTGTAGTGCTGCCCAAACCTTGTTTTTACCTCCAATCACTACTAAGCTTCCTGAAAGACCAAGAACAAACAAGAAGGAATCACAATTCTAGAACAAAAAAATATTATTGCACTAGATGTCACTGGCCTAAACATACAAAGAGGACTTACAAAAATCCTAACCCAAGCTGAAGTCAACTTACAAATAGGACAATTAACTATTTTGGTGTATATAGGTGCCACCCTTAATTTTTTTGGGAGAAGAATATTGGTAGATGTGCACATATATTTTTGTAAGTTTTATGTTTGGTGACAAAGGAACCTTAAGTGGATAGAGCATGTTAATGTGTATCTATCACTAAATCTTGTAAAAAACCAATTACTGTCATAGAAATTCGGAAATTGTCATTTGAGAAGAGAAATTTAAATTTAGATGAATACCTTATTAGAAGTTGTCATTGGTCTTATTGAACTTATCATTTGCCTTACTAAACTTATCATGAATTTCTTGTCAGAATTGGCTATTATAAAAAAAATCTAGAAATTGTCATTTCAACAGAGAAATTTAAATTTCTATGAATACCTTATCAGAAGTTGTCATTGACCTTACTAAACTTGTCATTAATTGCTTATCAGAATTGATTACTGTCAAAGAAATATGGCAATTGTCATTTGATAAGAGAAATTTAAATTTGTACAAGTAGCCTATCAGAAGTTGTCATTTGCCTTACTGAAGTTATCATTTTCTAAAAAAATATGGAAATTCAGTCATTTTAACAGAGAATCTTAAACTTTTATGAGTAACATATGAGAAGTTGTCATTCGCTCCACTAAAGTTATTATTTGACTTACTGAACGTGTCATATCCTAAAGAAATCTAGAAATTTAGTCATTTTAACAGAGAATCTCAAATGTGTATGAATAGCTTATCAGTAGTTATCATTGGCCTTATTAAACTTGTCATTCATTTATTGATGTTGTCATTCGCCCAAGAATTATGGAAATTGTCTCTTTAACATAGAAACTTAAGGTCCTATCAAATGCTCATCAAAACTTGTCACATGCGTTACTAAACTTGTCATTTACCTTAGTAAACTTGATATTAGCCTAACAATTGTGAAAATTGTGACTTGAAATATAAGTACTGTTATAGCATCAATCCAATCATATCATAACTAATGCACAATTGACATTAATTATTAAAAAATGAGTCTACTTAGAAAGTAAGTAAAATTTATAGAGTATAAGTTAAATGCTCCCAAAATTATCCACATTATATCCATATGTTCCTATTTCTTACTCTATAAAAACTTTCTCCTTTTCTCAGTCATTGATCCCTTCTCTGGTTGTGAGATAAGATGGTATGCATTTTAACAGCATTCATTGTCATCATGATTTACCAACCACCATATTAGCTTGTATCGAAAAGCAGACACATCGGCCTGTACAACAAATTTAACACCCAATGAATCATAGATAGCTGCTATTGATTATACAATAAATAAGGCAGCCACATTACCTGATTGTACTCAAGGGGAACATCAGGTTCCTATTTGCTAAGCCATATAAGGACATGCATATCACAATCCTGCCTACCCACAACACTATCCTAATAGTTTAAGCTCCTCAAATCAATACAGCCAAACAACATATAACATGAATAGGATGTATACGCTCACAAATTATTTTGCTGAGGTATGTTATGTTGGACAATTTCCAAATTTATCTGATGAATCAAATCTGGTCTAACTAGATAAAGTATGTCTTTGAACTGATCCCTTTGCACATATACCATATTCATCAAAAGGATAATAATATAAAACTTTCATTCCCCTATCTAACATACACAGGTGATAAACATCTTCTTACATAGCCTGTGATGGCCATTTCTTGAGGGTCATAAGTGGCTGCCTTCTTCTATTTAGAGGTGGTCTTTTTATGCTCTAAACTTATTCGCATAGAATCAAGGATATTGAACTTTATGGTCTTTGGTTCAAGAGCGAAGTAGAACCAATGCTCTTTAACAAGAGCAGGACTCATAATCAAGTCGCAGTCACCTTTGTTGTACCCAACGTAATCTAGAAGTATTTATCGCGCATGTTGGTTAGGATCCTAACAAGCTGGATCACGGATCATTATAGCCTGTGAAATGTAACATCTAGACTTTTAGGCCTAGAAGTTCCAGAAATAGCCTAAATTAAATAGGTTACCAGACCCCTGTGAGTAGAAGTCCCAAAGATGAGAAAGGAAGTTAAAACAGTTTTAGGGACTAAACTGCAAAGTAAAAGTTTTTAGGGGCTCGAGTATAATTAAGGTTAGAGGCTCCAGTAAAGTCTCGAAGGCCCAAAAAGAGAAAAAAGGCTAGATACAGGCCAATGGGTAAGTTAGAAACCTCAAAGAGATGGTTCTATGAGGTTAGGCTTAAGCAGGGGTAAAACCGTGAATTCAAAAAGTTATGACCAGCAAGGGCAAAAATAGAATAGTGTACAGAAAATTCCAAGAAAATCCCAAAAAATGGGAAATAATATTCTAAGACTCTTCTATGAAGAGAAAAGATGAAAATACCACTGAGGCAGCTTAAATGGAATTTATGAGGTTGTGACCGGTAAAAAGTATACCGTTTGAGGTAATTATTTGAAATAGCAAGAGACCTCAAAAGTGTATACAAAAATTAAGTTAAAGGGTTGAAAGGTTGTACTAATTTATAAAATTAGTCCCGCAACCAAAAGGCCAGTAGAGTGGCTTTAAGAAATTAAAGAGCCAGTTTTGCTGATAAAAGGGTAGTTTAGTAAATGAATTTTATGCAAGGCTTAAAGGAAGTGTTATGGGCTAAGAAAATTCATAGATACTCTCTAAAATTAAAGAGAATTTATGGATCTGACAGAAAATAATTACAGAGGCCAGAGCACTGTAATTAGAGAAAAGAAGTTAAACCCGGAGTAAAAGTGCACCGATAAAGTATTAATCAGAGTCTTGCACTTTACTTGGGCCACAAGTCGCCACTTGTCAAGCCTTTAATGGATGGTAATTAAAGCTTTCCAAGTGTCAAGCTACCAATAGAGAGGATCTTGACTTTGGAATTTAATTACATTATGATTTAAGTTAATTAAGAGAGAGGATTAAGATTAAGTAGGCTAATGACACTTGGCATAACATTAATGATGGTTGGTGGGATATTTTGTACACATTAATGAGCTCATCTCTCCCCTAAATCAGATGGGAATTTCGTGCAAGGCATGAAGAGAGGGAAAAAGAGAGAGTTTTGAGGGAAAACCAAGAGAAAGGCATCAACTTTGGTCATACAATCAAGGTTCAAGGTGAGTTCTTGGCTCTAGATGTGTTCTTGCCTTGGTTTCTTTCTCTTTTATGGTTGAAAATATGTCTTCTCTCCCTTTTGATGGCTGGTCGGAATGGTTGATGAGTGGGGAAGGGAGTTTGGTTGTTAGATCTTGCTAGAACACCTCAAAGTATGGTAGATCCAAGTGGATCTATGTGAAAATTGGAAGAATTACGTGCTGATTTGATGGATTTTTCGAATTAGTTACTGTTCGTATCTGATTCTGAAATTTTCCATGCTTAAAGTACACTCTATGAGCTTTAAATCCATGGGTAGAACACTTCATTTGGATATGTGTACGATTTATGGTGATTTTTCAAAGTTAGGGTTTGAAATCTGGAAACAGTGTTAAGCTTTTGGAAGGGTGTCGAGTTTCGTACAATTCTGGTACTGTTCGGCGTAGAATTGGTTCCTAAAACTATTTTTCCTTCAACTTTAACTTAATTAGCTTTCAGTGAGACTTGGAAGTACTCAATTTGGAGTTTTCTAGATTTACTTATGAATTTTCAAAGTTGAGCAAAAATTCTGGAGATTCTGCGTGAACAGTACCCGCGAACCAAAATTTCCAGATTTGGTATTCTTGAATCTAAGGCCATCTAAAGTGATCCTAATTGATAAGAAATGGATCATAAGAATGGGAAATGATGAGATTTATGTTAGAAAAGCTAGAAAGAAAACCCTAAGACTAAGAGAAAGGGTTGAGGTTCAAGAGAGCTAGCTTTGAACTTTATGTAATCTAGTGGTCCTAATAGATTGTATGATCATTATGACTATGTTTAGGACCTTTGGAACATCCAAGAGGATGTTTGATGATGTTGAACAAAAGCTAACATGGTTGGAAAGTCAAGGGAGTCAAAGGAAAAGTAAGAGGAAGGCTTGAGGTGTAAGGTAGTGAACTTACCTATTGTCATTGCTTGATGTGGTATGCTTGTGTGTTGCCGTGTACATGTTATTGAATGTTATTGTGACATGTTTTAGCTACTGTAATTGCTATTCATGATGAGTAGATTATGTCTCCATGGCCATGCATCAAGAAGTTAGCTTTGAGCATGCTAGTATGTCACTAATTAACAAGAGAATAAACAAGTTGCGTGTAGTGCATGAGTATCCATTTAGCATGATTAATATGGTATTGTTTGCTACTGAGATTCCCCCGAATCTCACCCCCTCACTAACCAACCATTTAGGTCAATCAATGATGGGTACTAATGGCATGAGAAGCAAGGAGAAGAAGTGGAGAATTATTAATGCAAATGATTGATATGAATATTCAATGTATAATTCTCCTATGCTGTAAATTATGTTATGAATGCCATCAATTCAATGTATATGCTTAGGATGTTTATGGCATGAATGAAAGTATATGAGTATGAATGAGAAAGATTAAGCCCATGTTATGTATGTCAAAGAAATAAAAAGAATTAAAGTAAGGAGATATTAAGGGATAAAACGTAGGTCATGGAGCAGTTAGTTTCAAGCTTCAGTTTGACCTATCATATGAATGAGTTAAGTTACTAAATTTGGTATACTTATAGTGAACATCCCAAGCTTTAAACTGAATGGTAAATCACCTTATTTCAAAGTTAAGGCGCAGAATCTGGAAAGTCCTGATTTTACCAAACTTAATCCAATAAATTGTACGTTTTCAATGAGGATGAGTTCAGTTGAGTATTTTTCCCTTAGAGAGAATTGAAAGAGCTTTCCGTAGAATTTTGGAACACCTCCATACGATTTTTCTAAAATTAGTTATGATTTTTCAAAGTTGAACCTGTAATCTGAAAACTGGACAGTGAATAGTAATTTTCCGAAAATTAACGTCCAAATTGAAATTTTTAAGTTTAAGACCATCCAAAGTGGTCTGGAATGGATCTAAATGAATGCTAAGGTACTATATAAGTAAGGTGTGACATGAAATGCATAAAAAGAACTTAGTATTCATAGTAACACACTTTATTCTCCCAATTTCCTTTACAAACTTGTAAATTTACAAAGTACATTAGTAATTAGCACATCTGTAGTTGAAACCACAATATTATAGAAACCTAACTATGAAGTGTGCATCAAATATATGCCTCTTAACGCGCTTTTCAACATCCTATTGCTCTTGTACCACAACCTTACAGACCAATGACATCACCCTGTTACTTACTCTGTTATTTTCACCAAGCAAATGCAATAATTATCGAGGGATGTCTTTATTGAACGTTCTAATCAAAGGACTGAAACTTATTTGAGTGAGTTAGTAGATGTGTTATGCTAACATGTCATCAAAGAATAACATCACATAAGATAAGAATTTCACTTACATGTCACCCTCATCACCTTTGATAGTTTGACTAACTAAGGTGAAAAAAATATCCTTGGGCTTCACAAGCCTCTTTACTCTGGATTGTGCCTTCAACTCCAACGAAGGCAACTTGATCTTGCTGAAGTGAACCGTAGTAGATCTCCTTACTTGTTGTGGCTCCACAGATACAGGTTCTGAAATAGGCTCAAGATATTGAACAATGGCTAGGGGGATACATCTATTTGTATGTCACCCTCTACATCATCACCCTCAACGTTGGGTGGCACTTCCACGGGAGAATTGGCTGCAGGTATATCACCCTCTATATCATAACTTTCAACACTAGGTGACACTTGCATATGGGAAACTAGTTCCGAGTATGTCACTTTTCATTTTATACATTTACTTGTCATTATCCTTCCTATTACCCTTGTGTTCACTGTCCCCTTCACTTATGTCATCACCATCCCCATCGCCCTCTTTGTCCTTCTCTTCATTCTCACTATCATCCTCCTTTTCACCCTTCCTGTCACCATTCCCATGACTATTTCCATCTTTACTGCCTCCTTCATCCTTCTCTTTTTTTTAAGTTGTGTCATCATTGTTGCACCTGTCCTCTTTATCATCTTAAGAACCTCTAATATTTGTAGGCACTGTCTCAACCTAAGTCATTTCTCTTGAGTTACCATTCCTACCATTTTCCTGTCTTGGGATTTGCACCTTCAACAACTCCTTATCCACCATTTTTATCAGCATTTTTTGCCCTTCCTCTATCTTTTTCATTAGGCACTTGCATAACTTTTTTAGCTCTTGCATGCAAAAGACATTTAGCAATTAAATATATAGAATAACAACTTCACTTAAGCAAATGACAAGTTCACTATAACGAATAACAACGTCAGTATACCAAATTACAATTCAAGTATGTCAAATGACAAGTTCATTGTGGCAAATGATAAGTTCACTATAACAAATTGTATGTCATCATAGCGATTGACAACTTAAATATGTCAAATCACAACTTAAGTATGCTAAATGATAAGTTCACTATGGCAAATAATAACTTTATTTCTCCCTATATCACAATTTAAGTATGACAACTAACAACCTAACTATAAAAAATGACAACTTCACTTTAACGAATCATAATTTAAGTATAACAAATCACAATTTCAGTATACCAAATGATATATAGCAAATGACAAGTTGAATATAGCAAATCACAATATAAGTATACCAAATAACAACTTAGGTTTGCCAAATTGCAAGTTAATTATGGCAAAGTTCTATCTCGCTATAGTGAATCACAACTTAAGTTTAGCAAACGACAACTTAACTATAGCAAATAAGAAGTTCAGGTTAGTAAATAAAAAGTTCAGTTTACCAATTATATCACATACTGGGTCCAAAAACTCTACACTTATCCTTTCTTCTTTCCTTACTGGGCAATTCTTTAATCTTTTGATTTGTCCAGTATTCAATTGCACTACTAGAGTCTTAATCAACAGGTGTGTTGAGGTTAAAACGCTCACAAAGAAAAAAGCTGCAAGTCAGCTACATATATATAATATTAATGTTATGCATATTGGAAATAAAATGCAAATACAATGACAAACAAAATAGTCATACCAAAAGCAAGTATATGCAGCTACCAACAATACTGCTCTCCTACCCTTCGTTACCCTGCCTATACGCTTTCACCTAGTCTCTCATTTCTTTCCAGAGGTCCTTTATAATATAAGTAGCCTAATCATACTTTTCAAAGTCAACTATTGTATAAAGCATGAGTTTGACCAATTTCTCACTCACTTCTGAACTTGATTTCAGATATAGAAAAGTACCTAGCGTGTATAGCACAAATAAAAACTCAAATATATCATCCTCCTCCTTCGAAGCAATGCCTTTCAGTATTTTACTAAATGACACTCTCCAATATTCATTTTTTAGGTCCTTATAGATAGTATCACCCTCTAAAACTTTAGTTGTCACATTCTCCCCACCGTGACGGATTCTTAAAAGCTGCTCAACATCTTTTGCTCATATTTCCTCTAATTTCCTCCTGATTGTAAATTGATGTGTTGGCAAGTCATATGATCTTAGCATGGTTAGAATGAGATCATAGGGTAGTCTCTTTAATCCAACCTTCAATGGCCTCCCAAAGCCTATCCTCTCAACCCTCTCCCTTAAGTCTTCATTATTATTCACAAAGTACAGTGATTTTCTTAAACCCTTCTAGGACACTCGCGAATGGGTTTGGCTGGTAAATGTTTCTTTTTCTCTCCTTTTCTTCCTTTTGTGGCCTTATTTTCTTTGCCTCCTCGGTGTACCTCATCTTCTCTTCAGTGCATAGAGCTTTCCATGCATTTGACACAGCATCTATTTTTTCTCTGTCTTTCATGTTAGGGTCAGCTATTGTGGCCAAAAACTCATTTTTGAATAATAACTAACAATTATGTGCCTTTTTGGATCCTGAGGCTCCATCTGATGCCATCTTTCTTTTTCTGTAAAACATTCAACATACAATCGTTTACAACCACATTTACTAACTAACTAACAGCTCTGTTAACAATATATTTTTTTAACTAATAGCCTTCTTACATCACCACCATTAACTTCTTATTTCGAAACATCAACTTGTAATTTCTTGTACACAAGTTGTCAATTTCTCAAACTAAACTTGTTATTCTCAACTTCTGTCCAAAAAAAAAAAAAACTTGTTATTCTCAACTACTTTTCATGCTTGTTACTTCTAATCATTACTCCTTCTGTTCCTTATTATAAGAGACATTTGATGTTTATGGCATGTTCCCATATATAAGAGACACTTAAAAGTTGTTTCTATTTTTTTGTATTGATTTCCTATTTTACCCTTATTTATTTTGTCTCCAACTCATACTCTCTCTCCCTCCCACTTTTCTTTCTTTTAATAATTTAATTGTTCTCTTTCATACTCTCTCTCCTTATTAATGGGGGCATTGTTGGAAAAAATATTATATTTTTTACACATTAATTGTCCTTAACTAATTTTAACTGTTTTTTTTATCAACGTAATTTGGTTATTTGTCTCTTATAATAAGGAACGGAGGGAGTACTTATCATTTACAATCATCAACTTGTTATTTCAGATTATAAATTTTTCCAATTGTCATAGTCAGCTTTGTTATTCCTACCTTGTTATTTTTAACTATAAGCTTGTCATTTCCTATTGTTAACTTGTCAGACCTCATGGCAATCTTGTTATTCCCAACTACTCAATAACTTGTTATTCACTATATTAAACTTGTTATTTCCTATTAGCAACTTGTCAATTTCACACTTGTTACTTGATATTATAAACTTGCCAATCCCCCTACTCATCTTGTTATTTTCAACTTCACAATTGCAATTTCAACATACTTTATATTTTCATTATTGACCTTGGTAAATACCTAGTTTTATGTTGTCATTTTAAACCAGACAAATACTTTAACAAGTCTTCAATTTAGTTAACACTTAACCAATTCAATTTGCACTTTATCCATTCCTATATCGTCATTTCCCAAACTAATCTTGTCATCTTTCTAACTGATCTTGTCATTTCCTTCCTAGCCAAACCCATTCGCACATGTTCTTCCACAAAAAAGCATGTATATTTCACACCCAACTATTTTTTACCAATCAATCACAACTTATTTGATAGAAAAACATATATACACTTTCGTGCCCTAAACACATTCCCTCTCTTTAGTCTATCATACATGTAGTAACCAACCCAAACAAACCAAAGCATCAAATTTACCACTAGATTTTGTCACTGAATGCCACTATTAACTCTGATAACCACACATGACAGCCACCAAATGTGTGACGATGTCTCTACCTCCTCCCCTGCCTTTGACAATGCTAACAAATCACTACTCCATTCGCCTCTCTCACAGCAAATACACACTTCTCTCACACAATCCTCCTCTCCCCGATACTATTACTGCAAAATAGAAGCAACCTCCTGTGCGAAAATGGACAGAGTGCAGAGAATGAAGAGAGTAGAGAGATTGGAGGGAAGTTATCGAAACTAGGGGAGAGAAAAGTAGGCTCGTAGACAGCATTTTTTTTTTCAAATAGCTGAGGAGCATTTCGGACACCATCATTTCATATTTGTAATATAGGATCGGGTCTGGTGAGGCTATTTTTCATATTGAGGAACCCATTTAGCAATTTTATATATTGGGGGTTTTTATTTGCTATTTTTTCAAATAAAAATAAAATTAAGGACAATAATTCCTAAATTTTTTAAAACAATTTTAGCCAAAATTATGGCTTTAGTATGATAAAAGATAAATTAATAAATAAAAAGTATTTTACTATAAATTTTAAGAAGAATCCAAAAAAAAATTTTAAAATTTAAAATTTCAAATCAGTATTATTCATTATACTTTAATAACAATTGACAATATTTAAAAAATAAACGAAAACATATTTTTATAATCACTTTTTATTTGGAATTTTGAAATTTTACAGATTTTTTTTAAATTTTTTCCAAAATGTTAATTAAAAAGTATCTTTTTAATATTTTGAATGGAGTTAATGGTTTGTATTTAAATGTATATTTTCAAAATATAATAGGATTCCGTGTAATTAAAGACAAATTTAAAATATGTTAGAATATTTTACTTTTAAATCTAATATTATATAGAAATATATTTTAAAGAAATTATGTAGGGCTTACTTGCTTAGGATCAGAGATTAGATTTTTTTTCTAGTTTTAGTCAGGAGAGAAGATGATTGGAAAAATTCTATAAAAAAATAAATATTGAAATTAAAAACTACAAATTAAAAATTGCTACAAAAATGTGCTGTTATTTGCTTTTTAGGTATAATTATTTTTTTATGAGTATAATAACTAATACTGATTTAAAATTTTGAAATTTAACAATTAATTTTTTTAAAGATTTTTTCAAAACTATCTTAACAAAAAAAAAATCAGGAGAGAAATCTAGAGAGAAGTGAGATTGAAATAAAGGGTTGACCCGCGAAAAAAGTTGACCTGGGCGAATTCAGGTACTGGAAAAATAAAGCGTAAAATAAGAGGAAACTAGACGGCACAAAATCCGTTGGCGCTCGACCGACGGGATCAAATCCTGCTGTGAACCTGGAATTGGAAAAAACCGAGAGTTTGAAAAAGGTGAGAAAGAAGACAAACCAATTGACTCAACACAAGCAATGGGCGAATTCAAATGTTGTTATGATCTTGGAAACAGCCCAGAGTTTAAAAAGGCAAGAAAGAAGACAAGCCAATTGACACAAACACAAGCAATGGGCGATCAAAGCGGTTTCTTCTTGTTCTTCAAAAACGCACAACGTTTCCCATTGAATCAGTGTATTCGTTTCTTTGATTTTGCTCCCTTTCGTTCTTCATTCTCTCTGTCGCTACACCGTCAAGTAATTCATTGTTCCTACAATGAAGTTCATCTTCGGGCTTCTCTCATTTGTCACTATCGGCTTGATCATCGGTAAGGGGTTGCTTGGTGTGACTCTTGCATGTGATTTTCCAGTTTCATTTCATGTTGTTTTCTTAGGAAAGGAGAAATAGTGCATTTTGTTTTATTTGTTTTGTCTATGCGTTACTAACAAGTTCATGATGATATCATGAATTCATGATAGGCTCTTAACATTCAGTTTCTTCATAATAAAATGTTCCTGCATTTTTGTTATCCACCTGAAAATTTGAACAAAACGGTGAAAGGGGTAAACTCAAGTCCGAATGCATCTAAGTTGATGAAACATCCTGAACTGGGGAATTTGTTCTTTTGGATACTTGTTTATATTGCCTTCGCGGAAAAGTTATCAGCTTTCTGGAGACAGAATGCAAAATCCCAACTTTTGTTTATCTGTGTTTTTCCCCTCCCCTTATTTGTGTTTTTCTTCCCTCCCCTCAACCGGACAATGATTGCTTCTACTTTGAAGCTAATAACAGAAATAGAATGATGATACATGTCAAAAAAATATTGAATTACTGATTAGCAATTTCAAGAGAGCTTGGCACAATGCGATCATATGAATGAATTATCTTCTGTTTTGGAATTACAGGTTCTGTCTCTCAGTTGACACTTTTACGACAATTGGAAGACTCCCATGGTAAGCATGTGCAATCATATTCTGTCACACTGAGGCTTAAGAATTTGTGAAGATGTTGAAATTATTTTGTTGATATATATAGACTTTCCACTTTTACGATATTGTTTTGGGGTTTGCGTTTATAACTATCGAAATGTTTGTCCTACCCTGTTGATTAAGTGGAACGGGGATACCAGTTTTACATACTTTTACCTGGTGTCTGATTTTTTAAAAATATTTTTGCAATGATTTTGATAATTCTTCTAGCAAATGATCATGTCTCGTATTCTACTGGAATGATTTGTAGTATGAAACTGTAGATCAAGTAATACGATGAACTGTCAGGGATAGATACAAGAGATGTAATGTCGGAATGATTTATGGTAGGGATTTTGTTTCAATAACCCAAGAAACAACCCAATCGAGAAAATGCTTCCTAGGATTTTTACACTTTGTCATGCTAATGCCAAGCTGTCTTAGAAGTTGCATAGGATTATGATGATGAATAATTAGAGTAGCCCTTAAGGTGGGGCTGAAGTTGTAGCAGTTGCTTGAGGGCTTTTTCAGCATGATCACGATGGAGGCTGAGGCCTCTGCTAAAGTTCTAATGCTTGTGATAGTTAAGAGTCTTCAGCAATGAGGGGAGTTTAGAGAGTGGAAATCACACTTGGGAGGCCTTTGGGCCTTTTATGGGTGAATTTGGAGGTGATATAATGGTAACTTCTAGCGGTAAGATAGTGATACAGAGGCTCAGGGTACTTAATTCTGCTGCACACTCCAGCCCCTTGAAATTTTTATTAATATAAGAAGATAATGATGGTGATTGTACTAATTTATGATGTAATTGTAAATTGGGATTTAAAATTTAGTTGTTTAGTGTCTGGGAGTATTTTATCATTATCCTCTTTATAGCCTAACTGTTTTATTTTAGGCACAGGCACAAAGTCTCCAAGATTTAGAAGATTGCACCAGAGGGACGGTTTCCTTCAACTGCCCAGAGGTCAGTGTCTTAGATGTATAAAAAATTTATTTGTTTTGGTAATATCTTGCTTTATTACTTAGAGGAAATGTTGCTGTCAGTCAGGGTTTTAGTTTCAAGACACTTAATTCTTTTTGGGCTGACCAAATAGATATTGATGCACAAAGAAAGAAGTAAATTCAGTGATGCATAAGTAATCCTCACATAGCATTAATGAAATAATGTAGACACTGAAACATTAGCTCAGAAGAACTCTGCAGTCTGTTTGTAAATCTTGGCCAAAAAATTTCCATTGTAAATCCTGGCCAAAAAATTTCCATTGTAAATCCATGACGGTAGCTCCCAAAAAATTGGTTTTCTAAATCCCATTGAGTGGCCAAGGAAATAATTTTTCCACAGAAGAAGACTTATGGGAACAAAAGACGCTGCTAACAGTTTTTAATGTTTGCAGAAGAAAAGAAAATGCAGAAAAGACAGAAATAAATTCCCCTAGCATTTGAGAGGCTTGGGACTCCCCCACTAAACAGCCAAATTCCTGCTTAACCCCTCACTGACCTCTCACTTCGCATAAACTCCGTACCAGTGGACTAGTTCTCTCTTACGCCTCGCAACCCATATGAATTAGTTGGTACTGTTATTTCCCTTTTGCACCCCTCTAGCCAGCTCATCCCAAATTATCCCAGTTTGAGTCCCTCTTTTATTCTTCTCCTCTCATTCATCTTCAATACTATAGGTTGAATAAGTTCAGGACCCTCAAAGGCTAGCATTCAGTTCTAATTATGAAGATCGCAAGGCTGCAAACACAGTAATCCGCAAAAACAGATTTTATCCTTGTTATGCCCAAACCCTTGAACTTAATGGCCGAGAAAAGGTCTAAGTTTTCTGAACACACTCACTGCACCATAAAATGACTTAATAATGTTTCTGTCTGCCATGCCAGGAGGAGAAATAAGCTTCGTACTATAATGTTACTGTTACAATATGTGTAAATACTAAATGCTATAGATGGTGTCACTACTAACTATACCCTGCCTTTTTTTCTTTTTTCCGGCCATTGAACTTGTTTGAAATCATTTTACCTGATCTGCATATATGTAGTTTTTATGTAGTCCTCTGGTTAGAACTCTTTCTTTTTTTTTTTTTTTTTTTTTTTTTAAATTTATATTTTCTGATTTTCAGGTATTCCATTTTGGAAAAATGACAGGGAAGCAGAAATCTTACGTCTTGGATATGTATGTAGATTTCTCTTTTGTTTCCAGTAAACTTTCTTTGTTTGGATGTTATTCCATCTCCCTAAAAGAACTGTTAACCTCTGATAAAGTAAAAGGCCAGTGTGGGTGTTGCAAGTATTTTGGTGTTTATTGTCTAGACACTGGGAAGAGAATTTTGTTTATATTCCTTAATTACCATTTGTCCATATGTAGATAAGTTGTCATATTCAAAAAGGTAATTATATATTTGTCTTTTGGATAATTCAGATTGTTCTATGATCATCAATCTTGTATTCTCGTTGTCAACGATTTAGTATGTTGAGATTTGATATTATGATGTTTATTGCTTGAATATCTTCAAATAAAGTCCAAAACATTTTGTCATGATCTCACTTTGTTATCAAAGTAGAATAAGTTATTTCTTTATCAATGGACATGAACTTTTAGGCTAGTATATGGCTAAAATATGGTGATGCTGTTTGTGTTGATGTTTGGATTGAACGCACTTGACATCCATTTTATTATCGTTTTGCATTTTAATATTATAATTTGCTGTGCTAAAATTGATCGATCATATCTCTCCATTTATTTTAGTTTTTACTTAGTTTATACACTCTCTCTCACGCTTGTTTGTTGGTTTAAGTCATTTGTAATTGTTATGTTAGTGGATTTTATTTGCTTGATATATTGATTTTGATTATTCTCCTGTGCTCCTAATTCTGGTTGTAGATCAAACCTGAAGTTCTTAGCTGGTCTCCTCGAATCATTTTACTGCGTAACTTCCTAAGCATGGAGGTATGCCTTTTTGCTGATTGCCAAATTTTCTGTATCAACATGGTGGATTCAGCCTCATCCTATAGAATAGACGATCAGTAGTATGGCCAACTCTCTGTTTTTCCTTTCCCCCCTTTACTGTCTTGGTGTGGCTAGCAGACTCGATTAATTCTAAATCAGTTCTGGCAAATGGTGTCAAGCATCAGCTGTCACCATATGTCTATATTGCACATTCTATTCATCTGTACAGACTTTAATTTCTCCTGACAAAGCTTAATTTTAGTGGATCTTTTTCTGGTAGTTCTCACATGGTGCCACTTGCTGTGTACTGTGAAGTAGTGTAGGCTATTTTTGTTATTTTGTTGGGAAACCCCCATATAAGGTCTTCTAATGGTGTTAGACAAGAAAATATCATGACTACTAAAAACAATAACATTAATACTAATCATTTTTAACAAATTTAGCTTCTGAATAAAGTTGATAATTACAACTTTGCAGATAAGGCCATTTACATGTTAATTGAAAATTGAAGTTATATTTCTTTTACAGGAATGTGAGTATCTTAAGGCCATAGGGCACCCTCACCTTCGAAATTCACAAGTGGTAGAGAGAGAAACAGGAAAGGTACATTGGTTTTATTTTGATTGGTTTTCATTATTTAGACATCCAAAATATGAACTTGGATGCCTATAATTTTTTGTGGTTTTCTATGATTTATTCATTAGATGTGAGAAATGACGGTAGCTTTGCATATTTTATGTCTAAACTAGGAAGATGTAGCGTGAGGGATGTTGGGTGTGTATACCCGGGCATTACTATAAGTAACCTTAGGGCACTATGATTGGAAAGTCAAATTCCACTTAAAAAATTCACACTGACATTGCAACTAGGGATTCCATTCCTCTCCTACCTCTTATTTAAAGCTTGAAATTTTTTTTTGGGGGGGGGGGTGTTTTTGACCATCTGCATCATTGATGACATTAGCCTGCACAATTATTGTAGATATGAATATAAGTAGGTCACGCCAAATTGTCACAGTCCTAGCATGCACAGCTACCTGAAGAGACAATGTTTTCTTATAAAGGGGGTAGCAGCTGAAATTTATCGTCGAATATTCTTGCATATATCTCCAGCTGTAAACATACAAAATATCTGCAAACACCGGAAAACACCAAGGATCTTACCTTCCATACCTCTCAAGAATACCTGGATGATGACTTTTGAGGGAGTATGAAAGAGCATTAGAAAAGGGAGAGAAAATGAGGGAAAACATTATAAAGTTGTGATTATTCCCTTTCTAAAAGAAGCCTTTTCTAGCCTGTCAACTTCTCTATTGTCTGTGTCCTTCAAATAAGCATCAGAGTTTCTAGCCTGCCAAATAGCCTCTCATATGATTTTCTTTCATCGTTCGTAGAGTATCAAGAGCAATGTCAGGACAAGCTATGGTATGTTCCTGAGCTCAGAAGATAGAAAACACCCAATGGTGCAGGTATATTTGTTTAGATTGAAAATTGTTTTGGAGAATGCCTTATGGTTTTATGATTTTTATCCTCATATTTACCATCGTATTCGTGGCCTTTTTCACTGGTAACTTGGCTTCTTCCCAAAAATATTAGAGTCATACTATTGTTAGTGTTATTTGCTAAATTTCTGAAATGAGGCACAAACACAAAAGACCTCACTGCTTCCCCACACCCCCGTCAAAAGGGGGAAAAACAAATACTACTACACACCTACAAACTGATTTCTATGCATTTGTCATCTTGGCGTGCCCTTCTTCTTGGGCAGCTTTCTTTAATTATTTGTGTTTTCATTATTATATAAAAAATTTTAGTTTCCTTTAAAATCATTGTTTTATGCTTGGGCTTAAGTTGCATCTTTTTATTGATGTGTCCAGTAGTGGAAGACCTTATTTATTTATTTATTTTTGGTGATGATTAATTGAACACTTTGATAAAATATGTTCAACTGACACACCCAGGCAATTGAAAAGAGAATTTCAATCTATGCTCAAATACCAACTGAAAATGGAGAGCCTATTCAAATTTTGAGGTAGGATATCACTTTATTTCATCCATTATTTTTAAAACAAAAAAGAAGTGAATTTCTTGGTACCAAGGCTAACACATGGAGAATCACAGATATGAGAAGAATCAGTATTACGCACCCCATCATGACTATTTTGCTGATACTGTGAGTTTTATGCCCTCCTTACTGCCTTTGCCATTTTGTAATGATAAGAATTGCCTTGAACTTGCTATAATCACCTTTTCGTTCTTTTTTTCCACTACAACAGTACAACTTGAAAAACGGTGGGCAGCGAATAGCAACAGTGCTTATGTATCTTAGTGACAATGTTGAGGGCGGTGAAACATATTTCCCAAAGGTAAACTTCTTGCTTCCCGAATTCTATCATTTAGATTATATTATGTCATATTATTAGATGATAGATATGAAGCAGATGTGTAGATTTTCTCTAAAGTGTCACAAATATAGGTTCCTCTCTGTCTCATATAAGGAGTCATGTTTGATTTAAAATAAATGATGGTGTGTGTTTATCAGTTTCTATTCTATGTACTGATGCGTAGCTGACATGGACAGGTCCTTTTTCTTAAGTCATCTTTTGTGCTTCATAAACTCCAGAACTATTTAGTTTCCATACGTTTAAGCATTGTACTAGGTTGTTTGCTTTAAAATTTTCCTAGTGGTTTCTGGCTGACAAAGTCATCATCATAAATGTTCGGTTGACTGCTTAAATCCATGTTTATAAATAATATAAAATCTACATGAAGCCCCTCTATTAATAAGCTATAAATAGTGCGGAGCCATAATTTATGGAGTAATCTGTTCTTACTTAAATTTATTTGGACTCAAGGAATTCATGTGAATGTAGTTGTTAACATTTTTTTGGATATATTTTTTTTAATAAGGCTATGATATCCTATCCTGTAGTTACAAAGAGAAAAAAATGTATGGCTCTTTTAATCCTGTTCTGCTCCTGAGTCTCAAAGAACCAATTATGGATTCAACATTTACATGTCGTTATAGTTCAAACCACTTATGTTAATCAAAGCAAATGTTATCATTATTATTGTTATTAGTATTTTATATATATTCTACCTTTTACTTGAAACATACAATGAAATGGTAAGATGACAGCTGTAATTTGCTGTTATTACCTAAAATTTTGATCGGAATCTCTTGAAAGAGGATCCCCTGGCTGTTGTTAATATAATCAGTGCATTGCAGGGCGGTTCGGGTGAGTGTAACTGTGGTGGGAAAATTGTTAAAGGGCTCTCTGTGAAACCTACTAAGGGAAATGCCGTACTTTTCTGGAGTATGGTTAGTATCCATTTTGCTTGTCATATAGGAGCAACTAGGCACATTTTTCACTACAGCTATGATAAATGAGTTGCATTTTTCATGCTTATAAACAATGTGATTTACTATAGATTTACTCCTTCTAGTCTTTTATAAAGGACCTCTCTCATGGTCCTTAATACAAAACCCTTTTATCCAAAGCGTTAATTTTCCACCCTTTTGTCCAAAGCGTTCCCTACTCTATGTATCGTTTGCTTTGATATTCATTGATCAATTAAACCATCTCATATTTATTAAATAACATAATTGATGAACTTCATTGAGGATAATTTTGCAAGTTGAAATAGGCTGCTGAGGGAGTATTATATAAACTGATGGTACAGTGAAGTAGGACTAGCTTAGGAAACATGAAAACTAATAGGGAGAATTACAATAAGGTTCTAAAAAAAAAATAATTATAAAACGAGTCCTAAAAATTGTTCGTTTCTATTCTAAAATTTATCATTACAGGTTACTTGGGTTGTTATTAGGACTTTTTAGTAATTATTTTTCTTCTTTAGAATTTCACTGTAATTCTCGCAAACTAATATGGACGCGTAACAAATATAGTAATAGTACACAATAGAAATTTGCTTTTGTGTTTTTTTTTTTTTAAATTGTCCGTATGTGCTTTTTGAATGTAGAGAATTCAAAATTGATTGTAACAGTGCCATGGCTGATTCAGCAAAAGCATACCCCATATTCTATGTTGCTGAATGTGTGATGATATAAGGCATCACATAATGTGACTGACAATCATTTTAAGTTCTATATGCTTTTTTTTTTTTTTTTAGCTGAAGTTTTATATGCTAATTTAAGTTGTACTATTCTCATTTTTTGCGATAGCTTAGGGAACTTAGTATTATGCATTGATGTTTTACCTAGCACAATTTAAGAGAAATGTATATTGTATCTCAATTTATGTAAATCTCATATATGAAAATCAGTAATTTTTTTTAAAATGTTTTGGTGGGTTATTTCAGGGATTGAATGGACAAGCAGATCCGAATGCTCTTCATGGAGCATGTGAGGTACTTTCTGGGAAAAAATGGGCCGCAGTGAAGTGGATGAGGCAGGGCCCTCACGTTTGACTTAAGTTCAACATCTCATACAAATATAATTAATTATACAAGACTCCTCTGTTGATGAAACTTTTCCTTAATGTTGTGCATAGATTATACAACAGATTAATGATTGTGATTTATTCTTGACAAATCATAATGAAGTTAGATCACATGATAGTGTTAATTAGAAAAGAAAGAAAGACAGAAAGAATGAGCTTTAGTTGATTTTGATTTGTTAATACTACTTCTAATACTATAAATTAGATTTTATATTTAGGACCGAATTTCCGTATTACTTGGGATATTGTTAAGCGTGTGTCCAAAAGATTTCTTAAGATGCTTCATTCCAATTGTAAAAGTATACCCAAATTAATTTGCATTTTTAAAAACAGTAAAAATTATAATAATTTATTTTTTTTGTTTATGTTAGAAAGATATGATGTTTTTTTTTTTTAACGTCCAAGCAGAAATTTTATTGATAAAGGAGGAATCAAAATACAAAAGTTCTAAGAAAGTGAAAAAAAAGCCACCCGCAGCCTAGAAATGGGGCCCGCAATACAAATATAGTTATCTACCGACACCCCTTCGAACTCCCAGACAGCTTCCTCCTTCACAATGATTATTCTCTCCATTGCAAGGTCTGCCACAAAATCAGCAGCATTATTCCCTGGCCTTGAAACCAACAATTTAATGCAAGGCCTTCTTTCTAACGCGCAGAGAATATCAGACACTAAGGAGTCTATTTGGTACGGGGGAAATGAGGAAAAAAGGAGGAGAGAGAATATTGCAATGAGCTCATTTAAAAAATTACAAAATTGGGGTTAAAATTTTCTAGTTAGTTTTTCTTCTTCTTTTATCTTATATTTTATTTTATCAAAATTTTATAACCCCGCTTCTTTAATTTTCAAAATGAGGTCATTAAAATTTTTCTCCTCCTCCTTTCCCCTCCATTTCCCTATACCAATGGTATCACTTAAAACTTTGCTACAAATAGTCTTATAGAGCTCCTCAAATTCTGTTTCTAATAAGACTGTTAAACAGCAAAGTCTTACATACTGCTATTATTAATTTATTATTGAGTTAGTCTGAAGTGGCTTATTTTTATTTTTATTTAAATTAGATAAGTTACATGTTTGTGAGAGCTTAAAATATTCTCTCTCTTTTTTGGCGTTTGCTAGATAAAATTACTCTCATATATTTGTTGACAAAGTTATTTAAAATAAGCTAAATCAAACACCTTCAATCTTTCTTTTGGCCCCAAAAAAAAAAAAAAAACCCCTTCAATCTGAGATGAGATCTTGTTTACGATTTATAAGTGATTGTTTCAGTATATTTTTTTTTGGTGAAAGTTATACTTCAGTATTTTGTTAGTCTTGAAGCACCTTTGTTTTCTTTATTCTTTTTCTTCCAAACTTTGTTATAACATTAATGCTAAGTAATGCGCAAATTTACATATTATATAAAATATAAAAATCTAACAAGTCATACTATTTATATAGATGATGATAATAACATGATCATGCTTTTTCAAACAACGTGCAATAAAAAACCCACGGTTTTCTAGCAAAATGCAAAAACAAATAGCAAATATCCTTGTAGCAAAAAAAAAAAAAAAAAGAAGCAAATATCTCCATGAAGTTTATATATTTATATAAACATACAATTATAATTTAACATATTCTAAACACACAAAATAAATCCCCAAACTAGAACGAACAATTAAAGCACAAGAAATCACTCATTCACTCTCAAAATCTAACGTAATTATTAACCTTAGACATGGACTCAACTTGGGTATTGGTATTATTATTATTATTATTATTATTATTATTATTATTATTATTATAACTTGTACTGGTTGATCCTAACTGATCAACTGGAATCATCTTCATCATGGCTTGTGGATGGTTATTATGATGACGACGATCAAGTGCTTCTGCATTATTGTTCTGCGACTTCCTCTTCAACCTAGCACGCCGGTTCTGGAACCAAGTGTACACATTTGTCTCAGAAATCTGACCATGGTGGCTCAGCACCGCCGTAATGTCCTTGATCTTCTGCTTGCTCGGATGAGCTCCGCCGCCTTCCTCGAAATATACTCTCCAGAATCTCAAGCTGGTTCCGTGTCGGAGCCCATCGCCTTCTGCTACTCCATCTTTGGCCACCGTACAGCATCAAGGGCTCGCTAAGTTGTCGCGTGTTTTCCACTGTGACTTCTGAAAAAGACGACACTATGATTTTAAGTCGTACTGTTCATACATTATAGTAGTAAATAATATTCCAATAACTAACTTACACAACTAACAAAGGTGGTTAAAATTGGTTAACAGTAATAAATATGTAAAAATAATAATTTATTTTTGTAAAACACCCTTATTTATGGAGAGGGTGAGTAGAAGAGAGAATAAGTGGAAAAAATAGGTGAAAGAAAAAGAATGAATGAAAAAGAAAGAGAGAAATATGTAATTAATTAGAAATAAAAATGAATAAAAAAAAAGAGCATCAAATGATCCAACAAATCTAAGATGATGTTTATTTGGGGGGGGGCAGACTGATGCTTATTTCAAGTCCTACTATTTATAACTTATAGATAATATAGAATTGCTAAAGTAGTGTAGTATACTTTCGGTCGTTAATATGAGATTTCGATAACTAATTTAAAAATATCAAAAAAATTAATTAAGTTGGTCATTTACCTAAACTATCTTTCTCATTATGCGTATTGAATTATTAGAATTATCTCTTGATAGGAACCTCTTATAATAATAGGAATATTTGGGAGAAAGATGGGATAAAATGAATTCAGGTTTTATATTTTGAACAAAGGTTAATAATCGCTAACTCAATCTTATATAAGCACGGAGAGGTGGTATATGATATATATTATAGATAGATATATATATAGATATCAACATGCATCTCATTTGAGAAAATGAAAAAGCTTTTCTTCAATCTGCTTTCTTAATTTCAATATGGAAATGACACTTGAGAATGCTAAAAGACGGGCAATGACATATAGAGACCTTAGTTTTGAAAAAATGACTGTAAAAGAAATATATCATATTATGGATTAAAAATACTCCTAACAAGTCGAAAAGTTTCTGAATTTTATTGTTTAAATAACATGGAAATATGAAAAATTAAATTTGATACAATTCGCAGTTTTCTTTTCTTTTTTTCTTTTTGTTTTGGGGGGGTATTATTCTTCTTGTTCTCTCTTACACGTTTCCTTATGTCGGTGAACTTTTCTGAACACATGGACGGGCAGGATGTGAATTTTTTTTTTTTTTTCCGTCTCATTCATGTGTTTTGTTTCGCACTTAAAATTGAAAAAATCAATATAAAAATTATCAATATAGAATTTCAATATATATATGTTATAATATTATAAACTCAATCCTTAAGTCTTACGCATATAAAAAGAAGCTCTTCCCATCCACACTGATATACACATACTTAAACATATTACTCCTCGATCCTAAATATAAGACCCTTATATAGTGTATATAAGGGTTTTATATTTAGGACTGGAGGAGTACAAGTATATAAAAAATACTGAACTATTACAAAATAGAAAAATTTTCTGTTCGTTTCAAAAATTTGTTATAAATCCTAGCGATAAATTTTGTGGTAGAATTCCATCACAAAAATTTTTTGCAATACCCTTAAAATAATTCGTCACAAAATCAATTATTTTGATTATTAAGATACTAAAGATGAACAATGCCTACTTTCGTACTACTATATCAGCTTATCCATACATAATAAGAAAAAAAATTCTGATTACAAATAAAACAGAAGAAGAAATACATATAGGGAATGAGAAAGAGACCTGGAAGTGGAAGATCCTGAAGTTGGTGGAGGGTAAGCCTGCTGTACATATCAGCAAGGTTCTCACATATGAAGGCATATGCTGCTATTTGCACTCTAAGAGTCTCTATTTGTTCATCACTCATCACCTTTTTTCCATCTTCCTACGAACTTTCCTGATTTTCTATCTTTTCTCTCTCAGTTTTTCTTCTTCGAAATTATATAATATATCCCTCACAATATATATAATAAAAATAAGAAGACTTTCCTATTTTGATTTGATAGTTTGGGAATTAACTTCCCATTTTGATTTGAAGTTGGGGATTGAGTTTAGGAGAACATATCCAAGATTGATTTTGTTTCTCTTTTTTCTGAGAATTAAAGATACCATATAATCTTTTTTATGATTGAATTTTGGAAAGTGTTGAAAAGTCGTAAT